>NW_015151182.1:175109-185831 GCF_000732505.1 Cyprinodon variegatus
TTTTTAAGACAGGATTTTTTTTTTAAATAGAAATTTTCGAAATGTATCGTCTGATAAACAGTGCATTTATCTACATGTTTAAGCCAGAATGATTTGACATTTAAATATTACTTCCCTACGACTTTAATTACCAATTACCTCAGGTTAGCCCAATTAATCCCAATCCTGTAAAAAACTGTATTAATGCTGTGATTTCAATCAAATTATATATTTTGTGATTCAATGTAAATCGTAGCCATAAACAAATGTGCTGAAATAGGGATACTTTTATATTTACAGGGGGGAAATACAACTATTCTTTTTGTGAAAAACCGTGTAAATAGGTTTATAAAGTTATTAGCTAATCTTAGCTTTGTTTAGTTTATCCTTTTCTACTTTGTCTTAAGTTAATTTCTGTCATTACAATTTATCTGACCTCTGCTTAGCTTATTTTAGCTTTGCTTTGTAAAATTTTAATTATTTAGGATTAAGGTGCCTTTTCCTAGCCTAATACTAAAGCTAGCATACTGTAGCCATGTTCACTTTATTTAAACATTTGCTTAGCTTACTTGAGCGTAGCTAAGTAGCTTGTGTTACCTACTTTTGGCTTGTTTTAGCTCAGCCACTGATGCCAACAGTCCGTCAATGACATCACCACCTAATTTGCATGGTTGATCATGCTTTGATCCAGCCATAGAATAGAAGAAGGTCAACGTTGGCAAAATGGAGCCTAGGCAGAAGTTCAATTGAAAAAACTCATCTGCCTTCGACACAAGCTAATCAGCTTTGAACCACGCCTCCACGAAGCCCAATCAGCATCCAGAGTTGATCTTAAAAGGTCTCCAAATCCACATCTCAGTCTGCAACCCAAAGCACAGGCAGTGGTTGCGCTATGTCTGGCTTTAATTCAAATGACCCCGATTCGACCCACCTCCAGTCCCTCCTCCACCATCGTAACTAAGCTTCATCAGAGTTTCTTTCCTTGGGACTATTACTGCGTTCCCTGTCTCATCTCAACTGGTTCGTCAGAAGACCGCCATGTTGAGGCTGGTTCTGCTAGAGGTTTCTTCCCAATAGGGATTTTTTCCTCTCCACTGTTGCCTTATGCTTGCAATAATTTATTTCACTAACTTTAGCTTTTAACATTTTATACTACCCGTTGGGGATGCAACTAACGATTTTTTTTTTTGCAAATCGATTGATCTATTGATTATTTTTTGATTAATTGTTTAATATTTGGATAGGAAAAAGGTTCTTTAAAGAAGATTTTTTTTTAACCAAATTAAGCCAGGTGAAACTAAAACTTTTCCACTTGCGAAATTCTGGATAGAGCAGATTGAAGAAATCTATTTTTTATCCTAAATACAAAATATTTATTTATTTTTTTACAATGTTGGTATGATTACTGCTCTAGGTGGTCGCTCTGTCGGCTACAGACATGTTCTACAGTCTTTATACACCAATGAATGATTAATCGATTTCTAATTTATTATATTCTAATTATTAATGATTATCGGAATAGTCGATTAATCATGATTAATCCGATTAATTGTTTCTGCCCTACTACCCTAGCATAAATTGCTAAAATTACTTTAAAAAGTCTTGAAAAAGAATGTTGCACCATATATTATAATACTGTACTTTAGCTGGTTACTTCCAGCCTCTTCTTCTTCTGGTAAAAAATTAAATAGTTTTCAATGAACCCAAAGGGAATTTTGTATGTTCTTTAAAGCAAGTGTCTGATTGAAAGTTTAAAGCACTTTATTAACTTCTTTATGGTCTTTCTTTTCTTTAAAATCCAGTCTAGTTGGTTAGCCTAAAGCTAACAACAGATCTAACATGGAGCCTCCTTTTTAGAAACCCGTGGGAAAAATGAAACCTGCAAAGTGTTTTTAATAACTGATAAAAACGTAATGCAATCTAAGAAATACCTTAGTTGTTTAAATAAACACCTTTGTTAGGATTTGGGTAATGGTGTTCTTTTATTATCTACCCAGTCAAGGAGATTTATATAATTTACACGAATGAATGAGTTAGGCTGGATTTGTTATGAAAATGACAACTCCTTACAGTAAAATAAACCCCTAAGCTTTAAAAATAACTCCTCTCAGTTCAAATCATCCCAGCTTTCCTGTACTGTGAGTGATCCATCATTAGCTTTGTGTAAGAAGAACTTAAGGAATAAAAATGGTTGTAATTCCTCTGGGAGTCTGAGTGGTTTTCAAACTGCAGCCTGTTAGAAATAACACCCTCCTTGAGTTGGCTGCGTTCAGAGCAGCTGAACAATAAGCTTTATCATAACTCACTTTGTTTTTTTCGTAGACCCGTTACTATCCAGAGTCTCTCAGGGTTCCAGTGAAATTACAACATTATGAAGCATGTGGTTCCACATAAATTATATGAACACTTAATGAACTGTGGAGTCCATACAGGCAGACTGAGCCAAGCTTATGTTACTTTTTTCCCTCCTTACTGACCTCTTTTCAGAAACATGTGTCGTGGAACCATCTCAGGTGCTGCAGCCAGCGAAGGAGTCCTCATATTAAACCTCGAGTCAGAAAAGTAGATGTCGACTTGAAAAAAAAGTAGTTTAACCCGAAATTGTTTGACTTCCAATTCAGTTTGATTTTTCCTGGATTGATGAATGGCCCTTAGCTGGAATCAGGGATCATATTTAGCACATAAACCACAATATTCATGACTGAGCATTAAAATGTCAAACACCATCTCTCTTTATATGAATATTTAATCTACAAGGGCAACAATCAAAACTAGTGTTGCGCTGATGCCATTTTTTGGCCCCGATACCGATGCCCGATACCTGGCTGTGCAGTACGGGCTGATAACGATACCATCTGTTTGATATTGATGTGTGTGTATATGAAGAACTGCATACTACTTGGGTGTAAAATAATTGTCATCATGGCTTTGTCAAGCTGCTGCCTACCTTTGTGAAGCAGGAAAAAGATTAATACAAAGGGAATCCAGTAGAACTTTTTATTGCCTACCTGGAATGGGTGACAATAGTTGAATAAACTAAAAGTTGACTAAATAAATGTAACTGTATGATCTGGTGAACTGTAAAGTGCCTTGAGATGACATGTGTTGGGAATAGAGACTGACATTTTTTCGGGAATCCCACGGGTCACGGGATACCCGCGAGATTCCCGTGGGATGGGAGTCAGTATTAGTAACGATCACGTGATTGGGACGGTACAGGATTAAACATTAACGGGAGCAGACGGGAGCGGGAGCAAACCAATAGTAACTAAAAAAAACTAGGATCTATGCCAAAAAATAAAATAAAATAGAAAGAAAAAAAAGTCCAGTGCTGGCGCCGCCATTTTGTAGTTTTTTTCCTTGAAGCCTACACTATAATGCGAGTCAAAAAAACTACACGACCCAAAAACCAACAGTGCTTCCGCTCTGAGTTTTTCACCCGCGCTCAAAAACAACAATGGAGGGACCAACAGTTAGTGGCGAACTCGACTTCGAAAAGTTTGATTGTTTTGATTGTTTATTCACCTAAAACAACCATAGTCTGTTTCCTTGTTTGTTACTTTTATTATGTATTTATAATTATTATTCCTTTTACTTTAACTGACCTTTACTACAGTTAGAAACAGGAACTTAACTGACCCTTCATAGAAATTCAGATTCAATGTATTGGCAGAAATCTTATTGAAGAGACCAAGAATGGGAGTGGTGCAGGAGCGGGAGTCATTCTGAATGGGAGCGGGAGTAATTTCACCAGGAGTGGGACGGGACAGGATTTAGGTTTCTACTCTGGCCTGGGATCGGGACGGGACACAATTTTTTTCTGTGGGAGTGGGACGGGACAGGAGTGAAAATCCACTCCCGTGTCAGTCTCTAGTTGGGAATTGGCGCTATATAAATAAATTGAATTGAACTGAAATGAAACTTTTGGCTCTCAAAATGGTATCGGTGCCCTATTTGTTGGTACTCGCCGATACCGATACCACCATTTTAGTACTGGATCAGGGCCCTGGATGATACTGGTATCGGTGCAACACTACTCAGAACACATTTAAAATAAAGAAGAGGAATGTTGTTATCCATGAGAACATTCGCTGAATCTGTTTTATTGTTCCTCTGCTGTTCCTTCTTTCTCTGATCCAATCAGAAGGTCTGAGCGGTTTATGATGTTGCACATTAATTGGCAGTATTCCAGTTTAAACCCAAGCTGGGTGGCGTTTCATGTGTTCCTGATCTTCGGATCTAATCTCGTTCGGAAGTGATGACTGAATATATTAGGTGTGTTTGTTCACAGGGCAAGTTTATCCGTTTACACAAGAAAATCACATAATATATTCCAGCATTATATAGACAATGAAATAACGAATTCATGGTCTAAATGTCTGATAGGTTTTCATGTTATTGTCAGTTGATGATATTTTGAGGCTTTTATTGCGTAAACTAAAGAACAAGTTGTTGTAATCCAGATGGAAGTAAAGATTAAATATAGCAATGTTCTGCCACATGTTGAGGAAGGGATGGACAGAGTCTTGGTGTGTTTTGGGATTAGAAAGAAGGATTTGGTGATCGACTTTCATGTTTTTGTTTGAAATGAAAGAGAGGAACTAATAACATAGTAAACACTGAAAAAATAATGCAACCGTTTTTGGCATTTACTTAATAATATTTAGTTACTTTATCACAATTGTCTCATGTTAGTAGGGTAGGACGTAAAACACTTGTGTTAACGTAACTAAATATGATTAAGTAAAAGCAAAAGGCGGTTGCATTATTTTTTTTTTTTCAGTGTACAACTGCAAACATCACAGGATTGGCAGCATCCCTCTGCATCCAGAAGAATATCTCTGACATTTCTAAGAGAAGTTGTCAAACGTTTGATATATCCTGCAGTTTACTGATCATTGAGTAGGACTGTAGCAGATGAATCATTTAAATAATATATTGTATATTCAAATCGATCACAAATTAAATCTGAGTCTGAATCTGTTAATCTATGAGGGAATTCTTTCACAACACATTTAAGAAGCAAAAGGTATGGAGGGGATTGAGTTCAATTCGTAAAAGGAAATTTAAATAAAAAATCCATAAATTAAACTTTGAAAAACGTTGTAATCTCAAAAAACGTTGCTGTTTTATTAGATTTTAGTTTTTTTCTGATTATTATTATTATTTTTTTTTTTTTACTCATTTGAAACATTGTATATTTTGAAATCTAATTTTACAAATTTATTTCCTTCAGGCTGAGTTTTACTAATGTCATTCTTTTCTAAATTATATTTTGCAGATCGTGTTTTTTTTTCACTTTTGGTTTGGGCTTTCCTTTCCTCTGAGTGACGACTCTTTTCTATTGTTCTGCGCGGATGTTATAAAAACATATTTATTGGTTAAGAGTGATCGCTTAACTTGAACTTCAGGTGAAGAGGACGTGATTTGTTAAATTTAACTTGGAAAAAAAAGGCAATTCATAAAACTCAGTCTGAAAGAAAAAAAGAAAAATAAAGCTTGTAAAAAAAAAAAAAGTAGGATCCAGCAGTCAATTAGCTTAAAAACCTTAAAAACATGGAGAGTGACATTAGATGCAGGGGAGATAATCTGACTGTATAGAGCAGCTGAGGGAGAATGGAAGTAGGGAAACTGAAAATTTAGCTAAGAAGTTAAAGATAAACTTTTAATTAGCTAAGAAGTTAAAGATAAACTTCAAAATAAGTGGGAAACCCGGTAACAACCAAAGTGAAAAAACTACAACATGGAGAAAAATAACAAAGGAATGAACTCAGAAACTACAAACAGAAAAATGAACTAGTACGGCAACACATTAAAGATAATACAGAGATACAGAGTAACAGAATATGGAAAGAGCATTTATAACATAATAGACAACAAGAAATGGATTAAAACACAAACACAAAGAAAATAATTATACAAACTCAAATATCATGATAAATTCTCATTATTTACATCATAATAATTATTTGTTACTGAGTTATTACTGGCCACTTCTAGGTATACTTCCTAATGATTTAACTCTGTAACAAAAAAGAAAATTAAATCAGCTTTATTTCTGACGCTATTCTAAGAGAGCACTGCCATAGGAGAAAGTAAGGTAAGCCTTCAAAAAGAAGTCACTTTCTCAGCTGCTTAAAGGTCTGACTTTTAGCTGAACTTTACTTGGTCTCTCTGGAGTTTAAAGAAAGGCTGATTTGCTGATTTCTATTGGTAACTTCAGAGATAAAAAAAACATAGGTAACCACATGGAAATCCAATGAATTGAATCAGAAAGTTATTGGTAGAGAATGGAAAACAGTGCCTGCTGTGGGTTGAAGCAAAGCTGCCTACTTTCTGCTTCTGCTTCATTGTTCTACCACATCAGTCCTTCTCCTTGCTGCAGGGACTGGCTCCACCAGTGGTTCTTTCCCCAGTAAAACTAATTCTGGGTTGTCCTGATGAGGCATGGGTACCAGATCTACTCGGGGTCCTGCCCCTTCTTATGACGTCCACATATGGAAACTCCACTCGGACAAACTCTAGTCCACCTGTTTCTTAAGGACTGAATCTCTTTTGGATTTTCAACATATTTACCTTTATTTGCTATTATTTTACGTTTCATTGACGATCTAAAGTAGCCGAAAGTAAAAAACAATAATCGTCAGTCTTGAAGGAAAGTACTGCCTTCTAAGACAGACAGAGCTCTGCCATTTAACAAGGTGACACCTTAAGTCTCAGTTCATTTTTTAATTCTGTTTATTAAGATCTGAGGGCAGGGAAGGACAAATAGAAAACCCCAAAAAATCACTTTCCTAGAGATTTTAGACAAAGAAAAAAACTGTTATTCTACTTAAAGAAAATGAACAGCTGTTGTTGATACAAATTCAAAAGTAGTGTAGCTCAATATGGCTAACTGATTGAGCTAAAACTAAAACCATCATGACAAAAACAGGCTAACCTGTTAGCTACTGAGCACAGCTAGCCACAGCGCTACCCAGCTCCCCCCCTTTATATCAGGTTCTAACAGTTACTTTGTTCACTATAACCAGATTTTTTTCATTGTTGTTATCGATCAGGTAAAACTTCATCGATCATTAGACATGCTAACGGACGCTGCGTGATGTTATCGTTGTCTGGGCAACCACCATGTTTTACATCATGTGGCAACGTTCAGCCAATCAGGTAGCGTAGCGTCACTGGCATCGAAGGACCCGAGCAGATCTGGTACCTAATGAGGCTTCTTACATCGGACTGAGAACCAGTTCAGCCTGTTGAAGGCAGTGGCGCCACCAGTGGCTGGCCAGGGCATTGCACAGGGTGGCCGTGCCCAGTGTAAATTGTAGTACAATCAGTTTAGCATTTCATCCCATTATGCACATCCAGCGTGGTGACATTAAAATCACACATTAAACCAAGATAATAGTAGTTGATTACTTAAATCTTTACAATCTCTACAGGCAGGTTTACCACAATAGTAGATTCAAACCCTGAAATTATGACTTTTAGTTTCAGTGTGCCACCCCAAGATTTTTAGTGGTCCCATCTGGCCAGAAATAAAAGAAGGAAAAGTTCTGCTTGCAGGAAAAAAAAAATGGGTAAAAGTAAAAAAAAAATTGAGTAATGTCAATGTCATAATTTAAATGAACTAATTCTAGATTATTTTAAAAGCAGATTTATTTTAGCTAATTTGCAATTGTTCATACATGAGATGCTTTAAATATTCTGTATGTTTTTAGATGTTTCCCTGATGGTAAGCTGTGGAGCTAACATGGTTCTATGAATCAGGTGCGCTGTAGTAGAGGGGTTGAGAGACACTGCTTCAACTCATATTAACAGACATTCTGTTCCTTGCTTCTTTTGGAAATAATACGGCATAGTCATAAATGCATTATTTGACGAGGTGGCCAGCTGTTAAGTTCAAAGGGGATCTTTTTTAGTATCGCTGGTGGAGGTTAATTTGGAGTAAAGGATCAAATCTGGGTGTAGGATTTTTATAGCATCATCAGCATTAAAATGAATTTTGAGACCATGATGGGAAATAAGAGTACTGGTCCGAGTACACAGCTTTGAGGCACTCCTCAATCGATCATGTCCACAGTAGGCTGTAAAAAACTGAAATCCAAGTAAGGTTATTTTCCTTAAAATTAAAGCATTTTTTCTTGAATTAAGCAGTTAAGTGATACACTTTGTCAATGGAATAAGACAATTTACATTTAAAATAAGAAAAAACAACTGCAGTCTCTTATTTAAAGTGCATAATATCTAATTATCTTATTTTAATAGCAAAAATACTCATTCCATTGGCAGATTATCTTATTTACCTGCTCAAATTAAAGGAATAGTACACCCAAAACATGATTAGCCTTCATTTTCTACTCACCCCCATGCTGAACAACACTCTGGAGTACTTTTTTGATATCTCAAATGCATCTGGAGATCTGGGAGGCTTCTTGCTGTCTGCTGACATTCAAATAATGGAGGTCTATGGCGCCCGAGGCAGAAAGGTCCATAAAAGTCCACAAAAAACGTGTCAATATTCCTCCATACTGCTCGTCCAATGTAATCCAAGTGTCCTGAGTGGGTAGCATCCAGAATTTACTCGAAACGAAGTCATTTAGAACGTTTTAGAGCCTAAACAGTAGTGTATAGGATTTCCTAATGGCGCCCCCATGCGCGCTCACGATTCTACGGAAGCCGGCAGACCAAACCAGCGCATTCAGCTCGGCAAAGAACTCATGCTCTTCGTAAACACTGAAGTCCTCAGACATTTTTCTTTCGTTGTTTCTTTCTTTGCACAGGTAAACAGCACATTTCTTCTTCTACGCTTGCATTATCGGCAGAGCAGACGCTGAATGCGCACTTTCTTCCGGTTTGGTCTGCCGGCTTCCGTAGAATCGTGAGCGCGCATGGGGGCGCTATTAGGAAATCCTATACACTACTGTTTATGCTCTAAAAAACATTCTAAATGACTTCGTTTCGAGTAAATTCTGGATGCTACCCACTCAGGACACTTGGAATACATTGGACGAGCAGTATGGAGGAATATTGACACGTTTTTTGTGGACTTTTATGGACCTTTCTGCCTCGGGCGCCATAGACCTCCATTATTTGAATGTCAGCAGACAGCAAGAAGCCTCCCAGATCTAAAAAAGTACTCCAGAGTGTTGTTCAGCATGGAGGTGAGTAGAAAATGAAGGCTAATCATGTTTTGGGTGTACTATTCCTTTAAGGGTAAAAACACTTAATTTAAGACATTTTTACTCATTTTTAGATTGTTTTTTGCAGTGTAGACTGGCAGAGTTTGGACTTTGGCTCATTTAAAGCAACACTTTTTGGTTTGCTGTCATCCATCAGCAGCAATTCTGTGTTCTCATAATCTAAGATATTATTCCCATATTTGCTAAATCTGATTCATTGAATGAAATGTATAAACTGATATCTTTTTTAATAAAAACCTAAATGAAAGCACACATATGATGAACTATTTTGTGAAATCCATACTCTGGTATTTAAGAAAAGTGCCATAGAGGTTCGTATTGTCATATTTAATATATATTTAAACAGATTAAGCATTAAATACGATGTAGAAACCAAAGCCAGCTGCTCTGAAGGGTTTCAACCCAAACTTCCAGCCTCAAACAGAGCCGCTCGGCTGTTTTCCATCGGACTGTTCCTGGGATTAATGACAGAGAGTTTCAGCTCTAGCAGTGGCTCTTTCACACATCTGTGTTTCATAAAGAGAGTGTAACAGATATATGAAGGTCACAGAAGAAACAGGAGAGTTACAAGTCAGAGATAGAGGAGGGGGACTGTGTTTGGACTTGGCAGGTCGGAGCGATGACTGCGAGGACGGACTGTGGGAACAGAGTGTGGTGCTGAAGGTCTGCCAGCTGTTCCCAGGTCAGTTTAGTGTCATGTGGAAACACGGCAACCCTGTTTCGTCAGTTTTCTCCATGGCTGAAATGCACAACCACAACAATGGTCCAAACGTACTGTGGGATGTTTTCTGAGTCTCCAAATAAACCGAAGCGACCTCTCACACAAGTTTAATTTCACCACTTGGGTTGTTTCCATCTCTAAAGCTGCATAGTTTTATCTTAAAGGGTACAGCTGGTTCACATAAATATATCTGACCCAGAATGAAAATTGGTCAAAGTTAATGGACAGACTTGGAAAACCTTTATTTTTAAGGGTAGAATTTAAAAGGTGATTGTTGTTCAAGATTGATTATATCATGGAGTGGGATAACCGCTCTGTTGTGGTGAAGAGAGAGCTGAGCCAAAAAGCAAAGCTCTCGATTTGCCGCTTGATCTACGTTCCTACTCTCATCTATGGTCATGGGCTTTGGGTCATGACTGAAAGAACAAGATCCTGGATACAAGCGGCTGAAATTAGTTTTCTCCGTAGAGATAGTTTGAGGAGCTCAGTCATCCGGAGTAGAGCCGCTGCTCCTCCACATCGAGAGGAGCCAGTTGAGGTGGCTCGGGCATCTGGTTAGGATGCCTCCTGGACGTCTCCCTGGTGAGGTGTTCCAGGCTTGTCCCACCGGGAGGAGGCCCAGGGGGAGACCCAGGACACGCTGGAGGGACTATGTTTCTCGGCTTGGGATTCCCCCGGAGAAGCTGGCCAAGTGGCTGGAGAGAGGGACGTCTGAGCCTCCCTACTGAAGCTGCTACCACCGCAAAGAAGATGATGGATGGATGGATGGATGGATGGATGGATGGATGGATGGATGGATGGATGGATGGATGGATGGATGGA
>NW_015151182.1:187176-197123 GCF_000732505.1 Cyprinodon variegatus
TAGACCTCCATTATTTGAATGTCAGCAGACAGCAAGAAGCCTCCCAGATCTAAAAAAGTACTCCAGAGTGTTGTTCAGCATGGGGGTGA
This sequence comes from Cyprinodon variegatus, assembly GCF_000732505.1. Taxonomy (NCBI): domain Eukaryota; kingdom Metazoa; phylum Chordata; class Actinopteri; order Cyprinodontiformes; family Cyprinodontidae; genus Cyprinodon; species Cyprinodon variegatus. Next base: position 187,266 of record NW_015151182.1, read on the forward strand.
GTAGAAAATGAAGGCTAATCATGTTTTGGGTGTACTATTCCTTTACACATAAGTCTGCAGTTAGAGCTGTGAAGACACTATGTTATGAACTGGCTTTGGATCTGATTTATTAGTCATGATGAGTAGCTAAAACATACAGTTCAACAAAAGCAGACTTTTTATTTAGAACTAAAATATGAAGAAAATCTTTGGAATTATTTGTGTTTCACAGTTTAGAATCCTATCAGATTTTCAGCTAGTTTGTTTGGATTAAAGCTAAAGGGAACTTCCTGTTTGTAACTGAGAACATTGGATTAAAATATGGAGACTTTCAGGGTTATTTTAGGTCCACGGTGGGAATTTCCACTGGGAGACCTCCTGACTGACCGATCCAGTTACCAAACACTGTCATGCTGTTTAAAGCAGTTTTCTAAAAGGTGACATCATCCCACTGAGATGATGTTGGGGGAAAGAAAGAGTTTTTTATTTTTGCAGAGAAACTAAGCATTTGAACACCCTGCTATTTTGCAAGTGCTCCCTCTAAGAAATCGTGGAGGAGTCTGAAATTGTCATCATAGGTGCATTTCCACTGGGAGAGACATAATCCTCCCAAAAAAATCCAGAATTATATGTGATTTTTTTCAAATACTTATTTTCCTCACTTTATGTCTGAGTTTTAATTATCTTTTTTATTTGAATTTCTGCTTTATGTTATCACCTATCATAAATTACTGATTGCTGTTTTTCTTCTCAGTGAGCATCTGTTTTTTTATGTAGGAAACCCAATATTTCTGCTTGCTTTGCATATAGAAATTATTTAAATCATTCACAGAAGCACAATTATTCAAAAATGAAGTAATTTGTGATCCTGAAAGCATTTGGAATTATGGATTATGTTTAAGAACACTGATACGAGTGCACAGCTCTGAGGTGCTCCTTGGTTGATCATATTACTCAGCCACCAGCAGCAGCGGTTCTGTGTTCTCATTATATAACATATTATTTTCATATTTGCTGACTCTTACTTATTTAATCAAATTTATTAAACTGATAACTGTTGTATTAATAACATATAGATGCACTATTTTATAAAACCCAAACTATCTCCAATTCAAACCCAAAAGTAAAAGTCCCTAGATCTTAAAACAGATAAGATAATTAAAGTCGTAGGGAAATCTTATTTAAAGATCAAATCATTTTGACTTAAACATGTTTATAAATGTACTCTTTATCAAACTATATTGTCCCAAAAGTTAGAAAATTTCTATTTTAAAAAATATCCTGTCTTAAAATCTGTGTTTTTTTTCCTTCGTTATCTTATGCAGGTCAGTTATATGTCAGCCTGTACATCTAAATTCGGCCAATCATATATCAACGTTCATCTGTCAATCTGATTTTTTCCATCATAGCATCTTGATTCATATGTCGCAGCTAATATACGCAACGGTTTAAATAAGAATCATTAATTCTTCATGTGTTCATGGGGATGGACGTCTGTGTCTTCAGCAGGCGTAGAGCTAACAGAACTGGCAGCGTTGCGAGGCAAGGGCTCAAACATGTACGGCTGGAAGCCTTCTACACCAAACCAAGCTTCTGCCGCCCTGGCGTCCTCTTCCACAGCATCTTCATCCCCACTTTCCTCCTCTAAATAAAAAATGGATGACGGAGGAGACTCATCCAGGACCTCCAACATGAAACTCTCCTCCTCTTGCATGTTTCCTCTGTCCATAGCGTTCCTTGACAGTGTCGTTTCTAAGTCACCAATTTAGTGCTACTTGGTCCCAATGGAATTTCCCATTGGGAACCTGCTAGCACTAAGTTGCTAACTGGTTAGCAAGATGCTTCCAATAAACCGGCAACAACCAAACTTGCTTGCGATTGATTGATTTACTTTAAACTAAGGGTTCAAGATGGCTTCCATTAGATTAAACCCTGATGATAAAGCAGGAGCCCAGTGTTCAGCCTTGTGGTTCTCCTCTAACACATTCATCAAGTTCTTAATTTAGCTAAACAAACTAAAGATTTTAAGGAGTTTTTGTGGTTTGAATTCATCTTTCCTCATTTCCAGAGTGAAGCCTTCGACATTTACACGCTGTACTGCATGAATTACCCAAAGTAAGTACCTTCCTTGTTTCCTCAAAATATTTCTACCTTTTTTTCTTAACGCTGTTGCTTTCATTTTTTCTCTGAACCTCTTCCTCTGTTTGAAATATGATTGAGCGATTTACTAGTTTATGTATTTCCAGCAGTTTGTTTAATCTACCAGAGCTTTTGTTGATCCGTCCTTCAAGGGATGAACCCTGTAAAACATTTTTGTTTTTCTTTAGATTCATCCTTTCCTCCATTATATTAGTATATTTTGCACCTCTAAGACCTTTTTACAGTATGTCTTCACCTTCACCTATAATCTCTCTTTGTGGGATACTTTCAGTGAAGATAAACCTTTTTTTTTTCCAGGCCATCAGCAGATGTTTAACCAGCTTGGTTTTGTTTGCAAACAGCTTTGGCAGGATGTGTTCTACAAACAGACAAACGTCAGCAGCTTTCTCTGCTTTCCTTTATGTGTTCAACACTTTTGCTTTGATTTATGCCTTTCTGGGGCTGTTTCATACATCTGGTGTGAATTCATGTAAAAAAATGATTAGAACTAGATTCACTGGAGGGGAAGAAAATGAAAACTGTGCACAGCTCTTGCTTCACCTGCAGAGAGTTCAGGGTGTTTACCCTCTGGGACACCATCTGTGGCCTGGAGGGATCCTATTGAAATATCCAGCCTACCTCACCTTATTCCTCTGGATATTCACCTCCTTAACGAGCTGCAGGGGTCTGAGTCTGGTCCACCATGGTCAATTAGTCCCATGGAAAGATAGACTGTTAACAATCATAGACCTTGATGCAGCGAGGCTGAAAGAACGAGACTATGAAGCAGGAAGGCGCAGACTGAAGCCCAGTCAGCTCTGAAACGATGGTTGTTCTTTCAGAAGAACGCGCTACGTTTGGACGTCATGGAGGGAACCTTGTTCCATTGCAGAACAGGATCAAGTTTTCTAAATGGAAATTTGAGGGGGAAAAAAGAAACGCACTCTCAAAATTAAACTAAAAAAAGTATTAATTAAAAACAAGTTTTAAGTCTAATAAGTTTTTTTCTCAGCTTTTGATATTTAAATTTCATTTTTCAGATTCATTGTTCATATATCTTTTCAAGTTAAATGTTTATTATTATTTAAAACTTTGTATTTTTTTTATTTTTTTTTCTAATTAAATTTTTTCCCCAGTTTTTTAAAGCAGAATTCATATTTTCAAATAAATTTTTTCCTAATTTTATGATTTTAGTTTTAGTTTCTTCAGCAAATTATCTTAAAATGTATTTTTTCTATTTTCATTTGTTTTCATTTTATTTCCTCCACAATCTAAAAAGTATTTTAAAGTGTATTTTTAAACCATTTTTGTTTCATATTTATCATTTATGTTAAAACCTATTTTTCTACACATTTTTCTAGCTTAATTGTATATTTTGAAATCTTATTTTTTTTAATCATTATCTACGTTAATTTTTTTTCACAAAATGTATATTTTGAGTTTTTTGTAATTCAATTAGTTTAATTTATCAAATTTTATTTTCCTATATTTTTTTTTCAGATTCCTTTTAGTTTCTATTGTTCAGGTGGAGTTTTACGCAGAGTTTAACAGATGGTTTCATTGTTTTCTGATCATTTTTTATTGATCACATTCTCTTCACGTCATGCTACATAAGAAGCCGCACTCTCTACCAATGCTTTTTGCTTCTTTTAAAGGATAGCCCACCCCAAGAAAGTGAAGAGAATGTGATAAGAAAAGTGCAAGAATGCAATTTGTAAAACTTAATCTGAAAAATAAAAATTGGAAATAATAAATAGAAAATATGTAATCCGTAAGAATGAAATAATAATAAAAAAGATCTGAGAAAAAACAGCAAAGCTTCTCTCAAAACCCCTTTTATTGAATAATTTATCTTTATTTAAACTTTCTTTTCTTGCAACCATAATTTAACAAAATTGACGCCGTAGAAGTTCTGCAGAAGAAGAAGCATAAAATGTGGAGACGTGCTGACTGGGTGAGCTCTGGGTTCACTGGTCTGACAACAGAAAACTTCTCTACCGGTTTAATAGAGCTTTTAGAAAGCAACAGGCAGTGCGGAGCAAGGTGAAGACTTTCACTGAAACCCTGCAGCCATGTTTAGATGACCCCCGCCTGTGCACACATGACCTGATCTTAGCTGCAGGAACATGCAGACTGAGACACATCACAGAACGGGCAGCGATCCAGTCAGGCCAGCATCTGTTTGTCAGATTGTCGGAGAAAACGTTCCTTTGAGAATTCAACAGCAAACTGTCTGAGTCAAAGGAGGAGGACATGAGATGGTTGATGTGGTCGAAAAGGACGGACTGATCAAGGCCTTTCTCTGTTGGCCTCCAGGTCAGACATTTTTCCATTGTGTAGAAACAGGCCAAACAACAGAACTTCTCCTGGAATCCATATTGAACCCCCTTACACCCGGGCTGAAGGAGATGTAACCCTGAGACTTTGTTCAGCGTAATGCATCATAAAATGGCTGCTATTTAAACAGCAGCCTCCAGAGGTGGATCTATGGGGAGAGCAGACCCAGATGCTGAACTCGTTTATCCTGCTAAACTCCTCTTGGATAGAGAGGCGGAGTTGAGCTCCGAGGATTGATGAGCCGTAGCGTTTGGGAAGCAGGAGGTCGTCTCCCTGAAGCCAAGTTTGAGCAGAGCAGGGAACCCTTCCAGAGAATATCCAGGAGGAGCAGAGCAGGTTACTGGGTTTGAGTCAGATCGAACACCAGCGGAGGGTTCTGGTGGAACCCATTCACATCATTCTTTCATTCATGAAGCAGCCCTTTACCTTCTGAGTGATTTCCGGAAAGCTTCAGACTAACTTCCTCTCAGGGTTTTGCAGTTCGCTCTGCTGTTGGGAAAATCTATAAACTAATAGATCACTCTCTGAGGAACATTTTATTCTGCTCACCCCTCTGACGAGCCCATAGTGGATCACTTCCACACCTTAAGCCGGGCATACACTTTGCGATATTTTCAGTCGATGCACCCAGCTACAGTTCAAACTGTACAACGAAACCGCCGGGTTTAGAAGTTCATAGCTCACAATGCATGTTCTCACACTGTGCAGCGGTGAAAAATTCTTGCACGACTGGAAAATTGTCCAGAAAAGGGCAAAAATCGTACAGTGTAAGCCCGGCTTTTACTGCTTTCTGTGCCAGAGAGAAAATATGGGATTTTAAAAGAAAATGGTCAAAGAGGTTAAACAGTTGCAAAGTATTACAGAGTTTGGGACCGGCTAAGGGGAGGGGGCCTTGTTCTACTGACAGGATTAATTGATCTGCTGAAACAAAGAAGCGGTACATAAGGATGTACATCAGCAATATCTGATGGGCACGGACGTAAAAAGTCCAAAAAACAATGTTATGATTCAATACACCAACATTCATCAGGCACTAGGACCAAGCAGACAACCGCAGCTCAAGCTGAAGCTTGTTTCCCTGAGTTTAGAACACCTGCAAGTTCCTGATTGACCCACCATCTTTCTTTGTGTGATTGGCTGTGGCTGCTGTCACTCCTGAGAAAGTCACTTTAAAACTTCTGATGCGCCTCTGAATCTGGTCTGTGATTGGATGGTCAGAGCACTGCTGAAGTCCTACTCTCTACCATAACGAGAGCTGGATGGTCGCAATTGATCTCTGGTAGCTTTTGGATTTTTGAGATAACCTAAAAGGTCCAGGAGTTACGGCTGATTTAAACTCAGAAATCAGGTCTTGTGTGACCCCCACCTCAGATGTATTAATTTACACAAATCTTTGAATCAGTGTCATGTGTGTGTGTTTGGTTATTAGACTCACAGGCAGGATATGTGAAAAAAAAAAGAAAGAGAGACATAAGAGACTTCATTAAAAGTCAAAGCGTAATTTACATTCAAAGAAATGTCAACAGCCTCCTAAAACACCTTCAGTTGCTCCATAAAGCAGCAGATCCACTTCAAGATCGCCCTCCGCATTATAAAGTTCTCAATTAACGTGTAAAATATATACATTTTATTAAAACTGCTGATAAATCAAATGTATAATTGTTATATATAACTTAATATAAGTCCATAATAATTGTAAAGCTATGTGATTTTAATGTACATTGATTGTTGATCCCAAAATTTCCAACTGTTCATGTCATGCATCTATATATTTAGTCATTAGAGGGAAAGCAGAGATGCAAGAGAAAGAGGAGAAAATAAAACACAGAAGAAAATACTTGATACTAACTTAAAACTGTGGAGATATGATCAAACTTAGGTGTTCCAGTTTAAAGTTGTGCAGCAGCATTTTGAACTATCTGCAGACGGGCAATGAAAGATATACTAACACCAAAATAAAGTAAATGTTTTAAGTCAGGAGAGTTGACCAAAGTGCTTTACACTACATTCAGTCATTCACACACACATTAATGCTGGCAAGCTAATTTGTAGCCACAGCTGCCCTGGGGCTCACTGACAGAAGTGATGCTGCTGTACTCTGGTGCCACCGGGCCCTCTGACCACCATCAGTAAGCAATGCAGGCGAGGGGTCTTGCCCAAGGACGCAACGCCACTGAAAGCCAGAGCTTGAACCGTCAACCTTTCGATTTCAATGCGAACTCCTACACCAGACGCAACTGTCGCCCTGCGTTAAAGCAATCGAGTGGATAAAAGCCTGGATCTCCGTCTCAAAGCGTGCTTGCTAGTGGAATAAGATGGTTATGTTTAAAATAATAATAATAAAAAACATATTTGTTTACTTATTTCCAGTACAGAATACCTAATTATCTTCTTTTATTAAAAAATCTCTTTCCATTGACCGAACATTTTATTTACCTGCTGAAATAAAAGTTATTTTAAGATAAGTTTTTAAAGCACAAATGAAAAGAAGGCGATTTTCATACCAGGAATACTGAAATCAATCAAAAATAAAATTGGAAACAAATCAAAATTATACTGAGGTTCATCAATTCGGGATGGAGGCCCAGTCAGGATGAAACCAGGATTAGATTTCCTTTCTTCTTAGATTCTCATTAATGTGTAAAAACCACAGGTGCTTCTTTAACAAACATTTTTTAGAGCATCAGAGGAGCTGTTAGCTCTGAGTGGATGAGCTGGATGCAGCTGCAGTCAGTCTGTCTGAAACGCCTCCTCCGGTCCTCCTCGGTTAGAAAATGTGAAACTGTATCCCAGACAGGGAACCATCATCCTGAGGTGTAGAAGAAGATAAATCACTTTGCTGTTCATGTTCAGCTGCAGAGCCGAGCACAGAGGAGTTATTCAGAGCATCTCTGGTGAACGTTTTTCAGGAAGACATATGCTTCGCGTTCGTCTTGCAGAGATGACTGTTTATGTGCGGCTCAAGTGCGTTTCTGTCAAATGACGGATTACAGCTCCATCTCTGGGAGCCTGCGGACCATTTTCTGCTGGTTCTGCTCCAAACTTTGCTCTGACTGTGAACATTTGGGCTTTTTCCTGCTCATTCCTAAAGAGTGAAACCAGTTTCACTGCTTCCAGAGGTTAGAGAGTTAGGATGTTAAAGCTTTGGTTGGTCCCTGATCGTCTGAGCTGTAACTGTTTCCAGAACATAAAGCTTGTCGTTCTGGTTCACTGAACCTCATCATGATGAAACTTTGGGCCCAAATGACTCTACAATCATTGCACTCAAAGAATCTGCAAACATCAACATGCAAACCAATCAATAAGGAAATAATAACTGCAAACTGAACTGAAACACTTGCCAATTCAAAACAACTTTGTACATTTATTAAACTTAAATGTAATAGTGTAATGTTTAACTAATCCAAAACTGTTTTTATTTGCAGTGGTAGCTCTGTCCACTTGAGGTCTGTGCGGGTTTGCGACCGTCCGGCGCGTAGTCAGGATTTTTTTGAGGTTCACGACGGCGGTTGTAGAACCTCTGCCCGGGGGGCGTGGTCACGCACAGAGACAGATTTGACAGCTGCAGAGGCTATGCGTCAGAAGCATAAATTGGCCTAAAGTCTACGAGTACCCCTGGTTGGACGTAGGAGTTTGCCCTTTAAGTGGAAGGTTGTTGGTTCAAGCCTTGGCTGTCAAAGTTGCTCTACTACTTATCAGCATTTTGGTCAAAGTGACCAATTTGTATTGATTTACCATTTTACCAAAAAAAAACGACCAAATTAGATTAGTTGCTTTAACCAAAGGATTGGATGGACACATAACTAGCAAACAAGTTGGTAAAATTCAACCAATTTTTTTGGCTTTTTTGGCTAATCTGATTTTAAAATGGTTCTTTGAAGTTGCAGTTATTAACTAGTAAATACAACTAATTACTTAGAGTATTTTAATTTGATACTTTGGGTTTTGATTGAAATAAAGTTAATACAGATAAAGAATAGATCCTCATCTAGTAGAATGTAAAGTTGTATAAAATGATTGAACAGAGTAGATGTTAGCGGTTCCAGTCCTCCTGCTTTTTCATTAAAGGCTCCTAAAGAACATGGAGAGAAAAACAGAGAGATAATTCCTCTGTTTGGTGTCTTGGAAGCAGGAATGTATCTGAAACATTTAGTAAACCAGGACGTGGATCCCTGCGTTTCAACCTGGTCCGGTGGAGCAGCTCAGATTTGGTAACTGTTATTGATTTATTTCTATAAATAAGGGGGAAGCATCAGGATTCCTTTTCTCAAAGATGATTATTTCCTCTAATCCAAGGAAGTTTCCACATTTTCTAAGTTAGTTCTTATTAAACACAGATCATTTTCTGTTTAAAGACAAACTTTTCTATCTTGTAGGATTCTATTTTATTGTTATTTCCTCTTAATAGATTTTCTTCTCATTAGTTTGTGTTCATTTGATGAAACTGTGGATGAATGGAAGTTTACATTTGCTGAAGAGCTGCAGCCGCTCTGCTGATCTCCTGATGCCTGTAAAAGATATTAAAGCAGCTCAGAATCCCTCATGTTCCTTCTTTGATTAACGTCTATGTGGAGGAAAACAACCATGGCTCCCTATTCCCATCGGTACCCTGACCTCCTTCCCCACATCCTTCGCTCCTTCCCTGCCTGCTGCCTTCTTCCTGTCTCTCCACTGGTGTCCAAGGTTTCCTGTTGTCATGGATATTTTTGCAGACATCTCAGGACTCCTCTTTTTGTCGTCTTTATTGCATGTTTTCATTGATGCTGTGATGAATGTTGTAGAAAAGGATCCAGAATGGTTCTACCAATGTCTAGAGTTGAATTAAATCTGCTTAGCGTTTCTAACTATTGCATAATTGAGCAATTATATTTGTTAAACAGCTGTGAGCTGCCTCCATCTTCCCTTCATAGCTTCTATCTGCTGTTTTCCCTCCTTCCTTCTCTTCTGCTCCATCCCAGTTTCTTACTAAACTCTCCAGCCTTCACATTGAATCTTTAAGCCTTAAACTCTCCTGTCTGATGTGCAGAGAAAGTTTCGGCCCTGTTGGGTAGGCTGTAATGTCTCCATCTGTGTCCCCCTCCCCTACAGTTCAGTGGCAGTCCTGAGGGAGTGCATGAAGAACGGCAGTTTGGTGCGTTTCTTCCAAGAGAGACAGGCGACCCTGAATCACTCGTTACCCCTGGAAACGTATCTTCTAAAGCCGGTGCAGAGGATCCTCAAATACCACCTGCTGCTACAGGTAAGACGGACGATGTGCTGAAATGAGGGCTTTTAAGGTTAGGGCTGCCTACTTCATCCCGCTGGACATGTCCATACAAAGCACACAACTGAGCTCAGAGTCTATGAGGTCAGAGGTCAACCAAAAAGGCAAACGCACAATTAATGGTCATCTTAGCACTTTAA
>NW_015151182.1:198219-199361 GCF_000732505.1 Cyprinodon variegatus
ATTTAATCATCCAAAACGTTATGGAACACATTAATTAACTGAAAAATGTTGCATAGTGTGCCTTTAAACATAAACAACTCTCTGCACAACTTTGAGCGCATGCCCGTTCTCTATAACCTTATGGCGTTCCTTCCCTGTACTGATTCTAAATGTCTACTTTTAGCTATAAACCATTATTTATCTAAGCCTCACTTTGTTAATATAAACACAGGGCTGCCAACTTTTCACCAAAAGTTGGAGTGAGGTTTCTGAAAAGGAGGACATTTTTTTGGGGGGGGGGCACTACCAGAGAACCATGAGCTGGCCATTCTCAGGGGAGGGGTCTGGGGGCCAGTCATGCAGGTGGGGGGAAACACAGGTTTGCCTGAGTCCAGGCTACCATCACTGGGTCGGGTTCAGTTGCTCCGCCCCCCGCTGGCTCACTGCCCCCGTCCCCGGGGTTCCTGGACCAGCCCTGGAGCTCATGGCTGGGTTCTGCTGCATGTAGTCGACCAAAATCCCAGACAATTTTGAAATTTACCCCGGACATTTTTTTAGGTATGAAAAGTAGGACATGTCCGGAAAAAAGAGGAAGTCTGGTCACCCTACCATATCAACAATTTCAATGTTTCAGTGAGTGAGTGCTTGTTGCTATGATGCGTCTTTGCTCAGCAGCTTCGCTCGCTGTAAACCAACCAATCAGCGCACAGCTCATCTAAATATTCATGAGCATACCATGAAAGGAAGAAAACCTGTCGTTTCATTCTAGGGCTTTTAACCAGGATTGCATTAGGGCTCATAGAACAGCAAATATGCCATTTTCAGCCCAACCAATGTTACACACCCATTCAGAGACCTTAAGGACCAGCACCAAACACCCTATAGAATCAATCGATGACTCCTTTAAATGATAACTGAGAGAAACAGGTTGACATGAGAAAATTAAAACAAATATGAGATCAAAATGGTCGCACAACCTTTCTTTTTCTAAAAGATACAGTGTGTAATAATTACAGGGATATACAGTCAGAAATGTAATATATTATACATAAATATGTTATTTTATCATCATCTACGAGCTCTGCCTCTTAACCTTAATATTTGCGTTGCCTTAGAATTCGTTATTTATAATTACATAGGAGCGGGTCTCGCAGCCATGGAGG
>NW_015151182.1:201671-204955 GCF_000732505.1 Cyprinodon variegatus
CAAAAAAGTACTCCAGAGTGTTGTTCAGCATGGGGGTGAGTAGAAAATGAAGGCTAATCATGTTTTGGGTGTACTATTCCTTTAAGCATTTAGATCTATTTGTCTTAAAACCCATCTGTGCAACAGCATTAAAGGCCACCTCACAGCATCTGCCTGAACTCAAACACCAGCACAGACACTCACACATGCAGCCTTTCCCAGTAAACCATCCTGACTGGTTCTGATCCAAGCCCACCTCTGAGCAGAGCGAGGGATGATGAAACAGAGAGAAATCCTGCTCTTTGTTCCTGGATGTTTGTTCTGTGTGATCCACCTCTGCTGCTGCTGCTGCTGAGCCTCGGCAGCGCGGCGGCCAGTTTAAACATGGCTCCCACATCTGTTTGGATCTGGATCCAGTCTGGGAGAATCCCTGAACCATCAGCTGCGTCTAACACAGACGCTTCTATCCTTTCTTCTTCTGTTTAATCAGTACCGGCGGTCTTTATTTTAATAAATGAAGACAGGTGTTGAGCATAAACAGAGATCCTGCAACAGGTGGTTTGATACAAACGTCCTTCTGAACCGTTTATCCAAATCTGGTCATGTTAGAGGTTTGATTATTTGGTTCAAACTTTCTGGTAAATAAAATTATTTAAGAACCTGAAAGGTAATCAAAAACAATCCGCAGTCATTAAAGGAGACATTTTAATTGTTGCTATAATCCAGAGATGATCTTTTTTCCAGGATATCCAAGGTAGAAGGTAGAATCTGTGCAGAAATCAAAACTGATTATTTCTAAAAACACAACAGCAGCCATGAAGGCACAGAGCTCCCCCTACTACAGGTGTCTCATCTCCCTGTCATGTTGTTGTTGTTGTTGTTGTTACAGGAACTTTCCAAGCATGTGGATAAGAACGACCCTGGATATGAGGTGGTGGAGGACGCCATCATCACCATGACGGCGGTGGCCTGGTACATAAACGACATGAAGAGGAAGCAGGAGCACGCAGTGAGGCTGCAGGTAAACCAGTGGATGGATGGATGGATGGATGGATGGATGGATGGATGGATGGATGGATGGATGGATGGATGGATGGATGGATGGATGGATGGATGACTGATAAGTTTGAGCATTTGCAGTAAGAATCTGAAAAGTGTGGCTTGCACCTGTTTTTACTTCCTCTGAGTGAATCACATATAAATCCAGTTCCAGCCGTTGTGTCTCCCAGCTTCCGTCAGAGTTACTCTTTGCTCCGTGTCTAAAGGATTCGCACCACTTGGACCTCTCCATGGTTTTGTACTGTGAAAGCTCCATGTGGTGATGTGTTTGAGGCCCCATCTCCTGTGTTTAGTTGTCAAGGCTTTGAACATCCACCAACTGAATCCTTTTCTGTCCTGCTTAAATTTGAACTTCCACAGTTTTAGGTCATCAGATTGGAACTTTCCAGGATGTTCATTGATTTAGCCCTCCATTCTTCTTCCTATCATTTCTGAGCAGCCTCATCGTTGCTCTAGCTGAAAAACATCGATCATCACCAGCTCCTTTAGTTTTCATGGCGCTCTTCAGATTAGAGCAGATTATGAGCTCAAATGTTAAGAGCTTTAAATGTTTGGTCCCACTTTATAATTGTCAGCAGTGCTACTCCAATCCATGGAGGTTAGTGGTCGGACAGGGTGAGGAAATTACAAGATTCACTACATAAACCCCCATAATACTTTTTTTTTTTATATGTTGTGTTAAGGCGATAAAATGAAAGTGTCAGAATACAGTGATCAGGCCTGAAGCCTGTTACGGGTTGAAAATGTTAATAACGTTTTATAAATGCTGTCCAAAAGAAGATGTCTCCTGTCCAACATGGTGTTGGACAGGTACACCCGACTGCTTCATTTTTGCTTTTATGTTTTATTTTCATAAATTTTCACTCCTTGTGTCTCCTCTAACAAACCTCAACGCTGATTCTCTGACCAGCCTTGTTGAAACAATCTCTGGAATATGTTTTCAGGGTTGTTAGATCTTGTTTCGATCAGAGGTCACCTGCTCTCTGGACTTTTACAAATATATCGCCATGAATCTCATCACACCTTTGATAGCGAAACATTTTAGCCTGGAAGGAATCATCTTCAACTTCAGATCTGTGACCAATGCCAGCTGATGAAATTCAAACCTTTCCTGCTCTGGAATCAGATCCCGCCGCTGTTTTAGAGTTTGAGTACTGTAAGGTGCTGATGAGTCAGCTGTCAATTACATCAAAGCCTCCATTCTCTGGTTTTAGCGTTCAGTGTATTTATACTGCATGGGAGAAAACCTGGGGGCCAAGTTCACCAGCTGGGTCTGTAACAAGCTGCAGCTGTAGGAGAACTATAGCAGCAAGCAGTAAAATCTGCTGAGGGGATTCTAAGATCAGCACCTAAAGAGCAGACCGCTTTATCAAGTCTGAGCAGTGTCCCTCTACTGGAGGTTCATCTTACTGCTACATCATTGTCTTCAGCTTGGTGTTCAGAAGAGTGTTGGCCTAAAGGTCAGAGCAGTGTGCCTGTGCTCTGAGAAACTTGCAAGTACCTGGTTCCATCCCCACTGACCGCCACTCTGGCTCTCTGAGCAAGACTCTTAACCCCACACTGCTCCCTGGGTGCTGCACAATGGCAGCCCACTGCTCCCCAAGGGGATGGGTTAAATGCAGAGGTAAATTTCTCCAGTGTGAGAAAAATAAGGTTCAGTTATCTATTTATTTTATTTTTAATGGCCATGTCCTTATCAACAGCTGGGTGTTCACATGTTAATGCCACCTCCTTATCAACAGCTGGATGTTCACATGTTAATGCCACGTCCTTATCAACAGCTGGGTGTTCACATGTTAATGCCACGTCCTTATCAACAGCTGGATGTTCACATGTTAATGCCATGTCCTTATCAACAGCTGGGTGTTCACATGTTAATGCCACGTCCTTATCAACAGCTGGGTGTTCACATGTAAATGCCACGTCCTTATCAACAGCTGGATGTTCACATGTTAATGCGAAGGCCTCATCAACAGCTGGGTGTTCACATGTTAATGCCACGTCCTTATCAACAGCTGGGTGTTCTGATGTTAATGCCGCATCCTTATCAACAGCTGGATGTTCACATGTTAATGCGAAGGCCTCATCAACAGCTGGATGTTCACATGTTAATGCCACTTCCTTATCAACAGCTGGGTGTTCTGATGTTAATGCCACGTCCTTATCAACAGCTGGATGTTCACATGTTAATGCCACGTCCTTATCAACAGCTGGGTGTTCTGATGTTAATGCCACGTCCTTATCAA
>NW_015151182.1:206710-233687 GCF_000732505.1 Cyprinodon variegatus
ACAACTGGGTGTTCACATGTTAATGCCACATCCTTATCAACAGCTGGGTGTTCACATGTTAATGCCACATCCTTATCAACAGCTGGATGTTCACATGTTAATGCCACATCCTTATCAACAGCTGGGTGTTCACATGTTAATACCACATCCTTATCAACAGCTGGGTGTTCCCATGTTAATGCCACATCCTTATCAACAGCTGAATGTTCACATGTTAATGCCACATTCTTATCAACAGCTGGATGTTCACATGTTAACACCACGTCCTTATCAACAGCTGGGTGTTCACATATTAATGCCACGTCCTTATCAACAGCTGGATGTTCACATGTTAAAGCCACATCCTTATCAACAGCTGGGTGTTCACATGTTAATGCCACGTCCTTATCAACAGCTGGATGTTCACATGTTAATGCCACGTCCTTATCAACAGCTGGATGTTCACATGTTAATGTCACGTCCTTATCAACAGCTGGATGACTACATTATTGCCGTGTTTTTATTTACAGCCATATGTTCAGTCAAATATGCTTGTTGTCCCACTGCAGACTTTGACCTTTGACTTGTCCTTGCCTTCCTTGCAGGAAATCGAGTCCTTGCTGGTGAACTGGAGCGGGCCGGACCTCAGCGGCTTCGGAGAGCTGGTTCTGGAGGGTTCCTTCAAGGTCCTCAGAGTGAAAAAGGAGAGAGCGTTCTTCCTGTTCGACAAGATGCTGCTGATTGCCAAGAAAAGGCTGGAGCAGTTCATCTACAGCACTCATATCTTTGTAAGAAGGACCAGATCTGAGGTCGTAATTTGCATTGATGTTGTCATACTGATCTAAGACTTTGCTCCTCTGAGTCTGATTCATAGGAAACTTGAGAGTTCTGCATAATCTCCTCAGAAAATGCTGCAGCATATTTATGGAGGCTCCAAACCTTTAGAGTATATTGTTTTTGTCCATTTGTCCTTTTTAGTGCTGTAACCTGCAGCTGGTGGAAACCCTGAAAGATCCACTCTGCTTCAAAGTGTCGGACCAGACAATTCCCAAGCAGCAGCACATCGTTCAAGTGCGTGTGCAAGTTCCCTCAGTATCTTATTCAGCTTTGAAACCAGACCTCCTTTCATGCTTGTATGCCTTTCCTGCAGACGAAGAACCAGGAGGAGAAGCGGCTGTGGGTCCACTACCTCAAGAGGCTGATTGTTGAAAACCATCCAGCTTCACTTCCACAGAAGGTAAGGAGATCTGTGAGGGAAATAAAGTCAAAAGAGGTTTGTTGGACCTGAAAGCTCAACCACTTCTCTTGATGTGGATGAAGAACATGTAAAGTTCAGTAACACATAAAGTCCTGTACTTCCTTTGGCAGGTTTCAGAATGTAAAACCAGTGAAACTGTTGTGGTTTTAGCAGGCAGAGCTTAAGCTCTCCAGGATTTAATTTCTCTAAACATTTCAGGAACTCAGTACAGAACATGACTTGTTTCTCATTTGTGAAGTCAAAATGTTTAGATGTTATGTTCAATTTCATAATTTTATTTAAAGTTATTTCCTAAATATTTTTTGTGTTCATTTTTATCAAAATCATTTTGAACTGGTTGTGTCATCATGGAATATGTCATTAGGGAGTGACGTGTGATTTAATTATATCTTATTATGGCATGCCCTACATGTCCAGTAGTGGCAACTTGAATGGAGGAGCTAATACACATTTTCGATTTTTTTGTCGAAGAATCCCCTTTAAAATGAGAAATACTATGAAAAAATAAAAGTATGAATGTATTTTTGTGGTGTGACTGAAGTTGATTAAAAGCAAACAATCCACTTTAAAATCAGAATGACAAATTATGTTAATGATAACAGCGCTGTATGGAGAAACATAGGAATTTTATCTTGATGTTTTACTGCCACCTGCTGGTCAATTACATACATTGCAGAGCTCTAAATGGATCCAAATGGGATGATGGGTGGGTATATATACTATATATATATATATTTATATATACATATATATATATATATATATATATATATATATATATATATATATATATATATATATANTTACTGCCACCTGCTGGTCAATTACATACATTGCAGAGCTCTAAATGGATCCAAATGGGATGATGGGTGGGTATATATACTATATATATATATATATATATATATATATATATATATATATATATATATATATATATATATATATATATATATATATATATAACTTCTTGGAATCTTAGAATTAATCTACATTAATCTAGATTACAATCACTCATTTGAATTCTGCCAAGGCATTCATAATGTATTTGTGCTACCTCCAGGTTTACTTTATTTTCTTTGCAAAATCACATGTAATTTCATCTTTTTACTTAAGACTTTGACGAAGTTATAAGTACTTTTTTTTGCTAATTTGTTGCTGTGTTTTTGCTGAAAAAAAAACGGAGTGCCCCACTTCCAATTATAGATGTCCCGCTTTAATATAGTGTCTCCAAAAATCCAACTTTGGGGCAACAGCATTTCAGGATAATATAAAATCTGTCTTTAAAATGTTTCTTTTGAGGTGACACAGAGGTTTTTAAAAATAATAAAGTAATATAATAATAATATAATAAAAATATCAGTATCATGACTCTAACTTTAGAAATGGAATAGGCTGATATGGTGAGAAATACCTCCCCTCTCGCAACGGAATGATATATGAACAAAACGGAACTTTTAAGCATATGGTTAAAGTTTTTTATGACCTAAAATTAAGTATTTTGGTGGACAGATAAATTTGAATGAAAATGATTTTTATTTGTATGAAGACACATTTTAGTTGATGTGCTACATTCAATTAATATATTCTCTGCTCAGTGGATGGCAATTCCTGCTTTTGCTATCAACACTTATCAGGCGGAGATTTACCATTAGGCAATACTAGGCAGTTACCTAGGTCCCCAAATTCCTGGGGGCCCAATAAAACTCTGTTCCCATGTATGGTTAATATAACTATTTCTTATTTGTGCACATTAATTATGTTTTTGATAAAAATAATTTCGCTAAAATGCCTTCAGAACGCTTATATAAGTGTGTCTCACTGCAGCACTCCTTTTGCTGCACATGTTCAGAAAGCAAACCATTTCAAAACAAACAGAAGGAATAGCTGTGTTGGCAGCTTAGTCTATTTGTCACTAAATAGCGACTTTTAAGGCCCCTCTAACACTTTCATTTCAAGACAGCACCTAGCGCCAAATCTAATGACTTTCTTCTGCTACTTGAGACTTTGGCGACAACATATAAAGGCACCCAACTCTGCTCTCCAGAGCAAGTAGATTGGTAACCCCGCCTCCTGCTTTCCTCTAGCTTGTCTGCTGTCATGAATCATGAATCAAAAGTTTACTGTTTTCAGCGAGCAGCAAGGGCTGCAGCTCCTCCAATGCACTGACAGGAAATCAGACTTAGCAGTAAACTGTTCCTGGAGTTGGAGAGAGAACAACAGTCCAACTGTCCAACTGATCTTTAACACAAATTTCTAATAAGCCAATCACATGTAGACATGGTGAAGATAATCTCTTTTAGTTAAAACCGAGCATCAGAATGGAGAAGAAAGGTCAGTTAAGTGACTTTGAACATGGCTGGTTGGAGTATTTCAGAAATTGCTGATCAACTGGCATTTTTACCCAAAATCATATCTTGGGTTTACAGAGAATGGGCCGAAAAATAGAAAATATCCAGTTCTGTTGGTGCAAATGCCTTATTTATGGTCAGAGCAGAATGGCAACTGGCTGGAGTGGATAAAATGGCAGCAGTATCTCAAATAACCACAATTTTGACTGAGGTATGCAGAAGAGCATCTCTGAATGCACAAACCATGGAAACCTTGAGGCAGATGGACCAGAGCAGCAGACGACCACTCACTGCTGTCAGCTAAGAACAGGAAACTAAGGCTTTAATTCACACAGGCTCACCACAATTAGACAATAGAAGATTAAAAAATGATTGCCTGACCTGATGAGTCTCGATTTCTGCTGCAACACTCGGATGGTAGGGTCAGGCTTGTGGTGGTGATGCAATGGTGTGGGTCATTTAAAATGCACAATGAAGTTTTTTTTTTTTTTTCTAAATCTTTGCTTTAAAGTATTAATAGTATTTATTTTTCGATTCATTAATCAATCAAAAACCACAATCAACACATTAATCAATAACTGATAGATGCAGCTCAAATTTAATGAACAGCTGGAAGAAATAAATAGAAATAGCCATTTACGAACAGCTGATTTTCAGGCTGAAAAATAAGGAGGAGATATTCACAGAAAAAATGGAGCCCTGGCATGAAAATCGTAAAAAATGGAGAAGAAGAGGGAAAAGGTTAAAAACAATAAACAGATGGAAATGTTTATTATCTGTTCTACACTAAGATATGGTCTGTGGAGTGTGAGGTAGTGCACTGCAAAAAAATTGAAATCTAATTAAGTAATTTTTGCTTAAAATAAGGGTTTTTTGCTTGAATTGAGCAGGTAAGTGAGACACTTTGCCAATAGAACAAGATCATTTATATTTAAAACAAGAAAAAAACTATTGCAGTGTCCTATTTTAAGTGCATAATGTCTAATTATCTTACTTTAGGAGTAAATATACTCATTCCATTGGCAAATGGTCTTATTTACCTACTGAAATTAAGGGTAAATACACTTAATTTTAGACATTTTTTACTAATTTCTAGATTGTTTTTGCAGTGTGGTGGAAGGCTGCAGGTGCTTGCTATACTTGTGGCTATGTACACTGAAAAAAATAGAAATCTAGATAAGTCATTTTTTCTTAAAATTAGTGTATTTGTTCTTGGATTGAGGAGGTAAAAGAGACATCTTGCCACTGGAACAAGACAATTTACACTTAAAATAAGAAAACTCAAATTGCTTTGTCTTATTTAAAGTGCATATTATCTAATTTTCTTATTTTAAGAGTAAAAAATACTCATTATATTGGCAAACCATGTCAATTACCTACTCAAATGAAGGGTAAATACACTTAATTTAAGACATTTTTTTTGTTATTTCTAGATCGTTTTCCAGTGTATGTGTATACACTGGAAAAAAATCGAAATCTACAAAAGTCATTTTTTCTTAAAATAAGGAGGTAAAAGAGACATTTTACCAAAGGAAAAAGATAAGTTACACTTAAAATAAAATAAAAAAAAACAATTGCATTGTCTTATTTCAGGTACATATTATCTAATTATCTTATTTTAAGAGTAAAAATACTCCTTCCATTGGCAAACTATCTCATTTACCTACTCAAATTAAGGGTAAATACACTTAATTTAAGATATTTTATTTTTTATTTTCCAGATCATTTTTCTAGTGTATACATATTATGTTAGTTTTTTGTTAGTTTTTGTAAGCTTTATTTTTCTTTTCCATTACTTCAGTGTTTGTTTTCTTAATGTAGATGTAGTTGTACCATTATTGTAACCCATGTTTGTAGGTTAGTAAGCCATTCTGTTAAAAGCACCAATAGAAGGGCGTGCAGGTGGTGCAGCGGTTAACGCGTACGACCCATGTACAGAGTCCTCCAAGAGGTCAAACCAGGCTTGAATCCGACCTTTGGTCCTTTGCCGCATGTCTCTCTCTCACACCCCCTTTCCTGTTAGCCTACTGTCCAAAAAAAAGAAAGAAAACAAGCTGCTAGTGCCTCAAAATAAAAATAAAAAACAAAAAGGTAAAGTTGTGATTTACATCTAAATATTGGTGAATTGATCTCATGCAAACAGCCGTAAAGTTAATTCAATTCAGTTTATTTATATAGCGCTAATTAACAACACGTCATGTTAGTCAGACTGATTAAAAGTTTTCTATCTAAGGAAAACCAGTTGATTGCATCGACTCATTGACTCCAAGGCAATCCCTCACACAGCATGCTTGTAGCGACAGTGGAGAGGAAAAACGTCCTTTTAACAGGAAGGAACCTCCAGCAGAACCAGGCTCAGTGTGAGCGGCCATCTGCCGAGGCCGACTGGGGTTCAAGGAGACAGAAGCAGAGACACAAAAGGCAACTGTTTAACAAAGTTAACATAAGAGAAAGAAAGTTGCTGCAGCCAGTTAATCAAACATGAATCAATGATTTATTCTTAACTCAGTTTGGATCCATATAAATAAACGTTTATTTGTTTTAAAGCTGCCATCTTCTCATATAAAATAACCAAATCCATTATGGCCCAGTACAATACATAGTATAGAAGGACATTTTTTCCTTAAGAAATATTCCTGGTGTGAAGAACACAAGGAACAAAGAAGCTGCATTAGATAAACTAATGTGCTTGAACACTAGAGGGCGCCATAGTGCAACAAAAGTCTAGATTGGAAAGAGATTTGCCTCCAAACTGACACCTTTCCAAATAAAAGGATTGCTTCACTGACATGTTTCTTTCTATTCTTCCACATGTTTTAACTGAAAACCAGCTGCTCACCACTGTGAAGCCTTTTACTTTCATAAACAATTATATTTATCTAAAATCCCCCCCCCCCTCGGCAATTTAGACAATTTCTGTCGTTATAGAGATCCATCATACAGATTCCTGAGTTCATTTCCTGCAACATCTGTTTAATCTCTTAACTCCTCTCTGTATGTTTGCTTGTGAGGCACTAGTGCTTTAAGGAACGTCTCAGAAACCCCCCTGACGGCATGTATGGGTTTAGGTTTTCCATCAAGTCTTTCAGTATATCTGGCATCTAAAGAATGTGATGCATTGCACTTTGGATTCATTTTACAAAACAAAACAGAAAGAGAGGTCAGATGACATATTTCTTGTCTTATCAGTTTTTTTTATTGATAAGTTTATCTCTGCTGAACTTTGTTGCTTGTGTTCAGTGACTCACTGTGGTTCTCCTTTCTAGGCGAGGCAGGTCCTTGGAGACAACTTCCGCCAGTGTGAGTTTACACACCTGTTTCCACAAGAGCACAACCTCAACCTGATCCTGGTCCTCAGCTGAACCTTTACATGGTCAACTTAACCAACCTGGTCCCAAACTCGTGATATGTTCTCAAACCAAAACAGGTTTCTAAGTATTTAAAGCCCCTTGGTGGAGTGGCGGCCAACTGGTTAGGCCCTAACCAGTAGGCCGCCACTCCCCAAGGGGCCCTAACCGTTAGGGCATAGAGCTTGGAATCCTGAGGTTCTGAGTCTGAGCCCCCCTCCCACAGACTGCCACTATGGCTCTCTGAGAAAGACCCTTACCCCCACACTGCTCCCAGGGTGCCCCACGATGGCAGCCCACTGCTCCCCAAGGTGATAGATTAAATGCAGAGGTAAATTTCTCCAATGTGAGATCAATAAAGTTCAATTAAATGAAATTAAATTAATTCCGCTGGCTCTACTTCACCCAGTTCTACTATACTCAACCAATTTTCAAACATTTCCATAACTGCTTTTCCAGTAGCAGTGCTGGCTTTTTTCTGGCCCTCTGATTGTACCTACTCCTGGGCAGTGGTGCAAAGGGCCAGTACGGGTGCCAAAGAAGCAGCAGTGAAAGGATTTGAAGTCGCTGGGAGGAAGTAAAGCAGGCTAAGTGGAGCCAACAGAGTAGAATCCTGCCCAAACCTGATAAAAATTTACCAATCAAATCCAAGTGCCAAAACCGGTTCATGACCCAAATCCTAAAGCCGTATAGCCTAGTAAACTAGTCCCACCCGCCAGCGGCCAAAATCATTTTTGCCTGCCTGTGGTCTAGCCTCAATCAATGCCCCAGGCCCTAGAACTGGGGGGCCAATCGCAACGCAGAGATGTGTTTTGAATTGTTGGATGCAAAGCGAGCGGGGTTTTGAGGGCATGACGATCTCGTTTGGAATCAGTTTTTAAAGGATTAGACTTTTCATTGACATGTGAGCAGGAAGAAGCTTTACGCTAATTCATATTTAAGAAGGACATATTCACCGTTTTACTGACAGGCTGTTTGTTTAAACTCCCCCAGCTTTCTGTGGCGCTTACTACGTCACAGTCGCTTGCGCTCATCGGTCAGAGCGTTGGCCAATAGGCACAGACATGGTTTGAAAAACAATTGGTTGTTCTCATCAACAATCTTCCGATGTCTCATTCATTGGGGCCAGACTAAATTACACATTTAATCTCACATTTAGTCTGGTTTACAAGGCTAAAATCCGTACCCAATCCCTGAGCAAACCCAGTCAGATATTCTCATCTAGCCTCCAACCAAGCCCAGCTGCCAGCCTCATTTGGACCCACCACTGGTTCCTGACTCAAACCCCATATTAGATTAAAGTCCGGTCCCAAGTAGAACGTGGTCGAAAATGCAGACCCTGTCAAACTGGTTTCATAAACAAACTCAGTTCCCGACACCAACCTAGTCCAAATCCAGGCCTAGTGTCTGACCATCTATTATTCCTCAATGAAACCCGGTAGTTGGCTAGAACATATTGTGACATCATTTCCTGTTTTGCAGCTCCTCAGTTTGATCAAGAGAACCTGAAGAAGTCGTGCGCTTCGCCGCGTGTGGATGACCTTCACGGTTTCCATCGAGGACGGCGTCAATCAGGTCAGAGGAAGGTCTTCTCTTCTCACCACTTGATCCCTGCATCATGTTCAGTAACGTTCGGTTCCAAACCGTTTGGACCTTTGCTGTTCTAACATGAGGTTTTCAGCTCGTTGCGAGGTCTGATCCTCTTACCTCATGTTCATAGGTCTGACCAAAGAAACGGGAAATGTTCAACATATCAGTGCGTTCCTTCAGGTTGTCCTTCTTTGTCTCACCAGAACCTCCGGAGCTGCTGCTCTACACGCCAGAGAAATCCAGGAAGAGTCTGCCGCTGCTGCTGGAGGGCAGCCTGCCGTACAGACGCACCAGGAGGCAGTCAGGTACCTGGAGATGCTCTGCTGATGATGAGGAAGAAGCTTTAGGAAGCAGCCGGATTGAGTGTTTTCATCTCTCTTCTTGTGTGTCTCTTCCAGCTCCTGCTAAAGACATCGAGGCAGCCTTTCATCCTGATGGTGAGTGACTCTGGATTTTACCTGAACCGACTTTCAGTTTTTCTCTTGATCTTGGGCTGAACTGCAGTTGTTGCTCCAGTACCATGTTTCTAGTCTCTGAGCAGAACATATCGTATCGGATACGATCGGAACATTCGGACAGTGTTCTCACAGGGTTTCACATTTCTCAGAGAGAACCTGAACTGGTTATCACTGATCCTTCTGATGGTTCTAGAAAGATTAACCCTTGGTAGGGCCCTCAGTGAAATGAAAATTTCAAGCCAACAGTGTTATCAGAATCCATGACAAGACCTTATTACCGTTGTAAAATTAAAAAAATCTGGATATTTTGATGGCAAAAATTTATGTCTATGTAAAAACAAGAAACGCCAACTCACCCGAATATATTGAGAAAAAAGTCAAAAGTGCCTCTAAAAGCAATTCATGAAAAACACTGTGAGAGGTGAAAGAAACACATTTTCTTTGATCCAACATAACCTTAGAGGCATTAATGCTGATACTGGCATTTACATTTTTTAGTTTAAAAAACCTAAATATAATTGTTAACGAGGCTTTTTGACTTTTGAACTTTACTTTTGAACTTTTCAATTTGATTTTTACCTGTTTTTCTTGACCTGTTACCTTTTTTTCTACTTAATTTACAGGAGGTAATATATCATTCTGGGGCTCATCTAATTGGTCAATTGCCAAAATAAGATGTACAGCCATGTACCAGTATCTTTGCTGAATAGCTGGATATAGATCTTGTGCTTCTAGACCTCACTGATGGACGGAGGGGGACTCCATTTGTAAGGGGTATGCAAGAGATCAAAAACACTAACTTTCCCTATAAAGTGTTAAGGCAGAGCAGGGATTCCTTTAAGAATCTGCCTGATTGAAACCTCATCTGGGGTCAGGATCCAGCTCTCTGTGCCGATTGGAGGCTCCTGATCAGATAAAATGAATATGATCCAAAGTCTGATCGCAGTTTAAGATGTTTGGAGTGTTTAAGGCAGTCTGGACCCTGCAGCATGGCAGCGTCAATATAGAGAACATGTAATAAAAATAAAAGACTTACTTTTCTTTTATGACGGATATAAATCTATCCAAACTATCCTGACTGTGTTCAACAGTAACCCCCCCCTAAACCTAATAACTGGTTGCAGCAGCTGATAGGCAGTACTTAGTGTTTACCATCACTGTGGAGGAACTGTGAGCCACTTTCCTTTGCAGGATTGCTTTAATTTAGATGCTTTGTGAGTTTTTTCCAGCAACAGCATCTGAATCCTATTTATATCCAGACTTTGACTCACTTAAAATATTCTCCACTAAACTTTAAGGCTGATGTATTTTTACTACGTTAAAAAATTCCATTTACTTTACTTGTGTCTTGGATAACTTTAACACAAAGATTTGAAATAAACCTTAAATTCATGCATTCATTCGTTAATTTCAATTCACTTGAAATACATAGCTGGCTAGATTTATGTTTTTAGGATTGATAAAGTATACTTTGTCCAAATTAATACTAATGAGCTTACTTATAATTCAAATATATATTGTTTACTGTTTGAATAATAATCAGGATTACCTTTATGCAGTTCAAACAATACGTTTTAAATATTCACAATAAATACACTCATTAGTGTTAGTTTTGAGTATTCTTTATAAATACTGAACACATAAATGTAATGATTATGTATTTCAAATAAAAAAGCTTATTATACCAATGAGTGGGTATCATGTAAGGCTTATTTAATAGGATTGGGTTAAAATTCGTTAAGTAAATGGGAATTCTTTATGTAATGAAATTACATAAATCTTCAAATGTGGGTGAAATATTTCAGTGAGTATGTAGGCTACTAATAAAATCATTTTGTTTGGGTTCTTGTTGAGCCTGGACTTACTGGTGTGTGTTTGTATGGAAAAGCCAGAGTCCCTGCAGACGTGCATAATGTTCAGTCACCAGGTTAGAGACGACCAGCATAGTTGGAATCAGCACAGGTCACCATGTTGTGATCAACAATGGTGTCGCTGTAGCTGGTATCCTTTGGAATGTAATACAATAGAACTCCGCCACCGAAAGCTCGATGTCTGCTAAAGAGAAATTGCGTTTAACGTCTAAGCGACTGAAATAATGCAGTCTTTTGTTGATCCAGTCAGATTCTTTTCCTGCACTGGAAAAATGATCTAGAAATAAGTAAAAATGTCTTAAATTAAGTGTATTTACCCTTAATTTAAGTAGGCAGATGAGATAGTTTACCAATGGAATGGGTATTTGTACACTGCAAAAAAGGAAAATCTATACAAGTTTAATAAACTTGAATTCAGCATTTTGGTCTTATTATGCTTGTTTTTCAATGTATTTTCTTAGTAAGACTGAATATTGTTAAGATTATTTGACTTGTTTTAAGAAAATTCATTTTTTTCATCCTAACTAGATAAAACAACTAATTCTGAGCAGCTTTTTTCTTAAAATAGCACACATTGCGGACTGAGTCGTGTTAACATTTAGACTGTGAGTACATTTTTACTTGTTTCAAGAAAATAAGACATCCACATTAACCTGTTTTAAGAACTGACCCCATCTCATTAAGATATTCAAACTAATCAAATCTGATTGCATTCAAATTGAAAGGGTCATTGAGATGGTCATTCATGATTTAGCTTTGAGATTCTGAACCTCACCAGTGGACCATTCACTGTTTACAATACATCATAACTACTGTACACCATACATATGCTTATTATAATAGAAGCTCTGCCTTAAAGTGGAACGCTGTTTTTTTTTTTACATTTGGCCATTGATTTTACGTTAGTACATCATGTTCTGTTTTATGTCATTTGGAGCCGTTCTGAAGATATTCTGTTAGGTTATATCCAAGTAACGTCTTCCTATGGGCAACGACTTGAAGCACAAACTTAACTGTTCATAATTATTCTTTATGGTACGTCAGCATTCATAACGTAGGCGAATCACTGTCCCCCAGACATCTGCGGTTATATTTTTATCTTTTGAAAACGAAGCGGCGCGTGTTTGACGTCATCCGCGTGTGCTGGCTACCGTTCATTCTTCCTGTCCGCTGAACTGCTGCTAGTTTTTGTCACATGCCTGGAAGATGTCTAGTGTTACTACCACAGATGATCTCGCTCTCCAAATGGAATTGAAAGATTCAGATTAGCTCACCGAATGAATATAAGGGGTAGAGCGTAGCGATACTGCTACATCACCATCTCTTCATCTCTCCAAAGCTGTGCAGCCCTCAGCTTTTTTTGGGAGGGGGGGGGGTGTATTTCGCTTAATTCTGTGACATTTCTGCTAAAATATTAATAAAAAAAGTTTTGAAGTTTTTGTCAAGTGTGTTTTTCCCATACATTCACTACACTTAAATAATAAAATTAATTCTAGCTAAGAAAAACAGACTAGTTTCAAGCCTTTAAACGAACTGGTATCAAATACGTTTGCCTTGTTTTTAAGCCTGTTGTATGCTTGTTTTGAGCAATAATTGGTTAGATATTATTTAATTCTAAGCAATAATGACTAATAAATGAGAATATATTGCTTAAAAGAAGCGAAAAAATCTTAACGAATAAAAGAAAAAATAGATTTTATACTTGATTTAAGTTTTTTGGATGCTTACTACTTGGATATTATGTTCTTGTTTTAAGAAATCTTACCAAGTCTCATTTGCTTGCTGCACTGGCAGATTATTTAGCTAAAAATAAGCAGTAATTCACTTAAAACACTATATTTTTTCTTATTTTTTAGAAGGCATTTTTTAATGTGTACTTTTAAAATAAGATAATTAGATAATATGCACTTCAAATAAGACAATACAAATATCTTTTCTTATTTTAAGTGTAAATTGTCTTGTTCCATTGGCAAAATTATCTTTTACCTCCTCAATCCAAGAACAAATGCACTTACTTTAAGAAAAATCAACTCACAGATTTTGATTTTTTCCAGTGTAAAATGCTTTTAGAGCAGAAGTGAGAGCGGTCATGTCCTCAAACATCCACAGAGAGAATCCTGGACATAGATGGACACCTGGACCTCATTTCAGAAAGCAGGATGAGTGAGAAAAAGGAACAAATTTTGCGATGAATCCCTGCATATCCTGGGTTTTCAGATAGCAGTTATCACTGCAAGCTACTCATGGAACCATCTCACTTCAGTAGCACTGAAAAAACAATCCAGAAATAAGTAAACATTTCTTAGATTAAGTGTATTTACCCTTAATTTGAGTAGGTAAATAAGATATTTTGCCAATGGAATGAGGATTTTTACTCTTAAAATAAGATCATTAGATACAATGGACTTGAAATCTTATTTTAAGTGTAAATTGTCTTCTTCCATTGGCAAAATGTATCTTTTATCTCCTCAATCCATGAACAAAAGCACTTATTTTAAGAAAAAATGACTGTATCTAGATTAAAATTTTTTCCAGTGTGGAGTTGTTGAACTAATCCCACATCTGAGTTCTTTACCAGAGGAGCCTGGAGATGCAAATAATCCACATCATTGGATGTATTTTAAACTCTGCATCTGAACTTTTGAGCCTCACTGTTTTCAATGGAGTCAATAATTTATCTCACTTAATGTTTAGCCACAGATCACTTAGACGACTCAACAGGGACAAATTCTCTGTGTTGAACTTTGTTTTTATGCTGAAAGCAAACTATTGCGCATTAAGCTGTAAATTATTCATGTACAGCACAGCTGGTCATTAGGTTGATCGCAATTTATTTCTGATGTCAGTGGCCTAAAATGATATAAGGAACCAACTAATGTGGTATTGTACAACATGCCGGTCTTAGAAGCTTTAGTATTTCTTTTAACAATATTTAATTGAATTTTCCCAGCAGAACAATGTTTGTTTGTTTTTTTACATCAAATAATATCCTATCAAAGGAAATTCCTGATTTATCTTAAAGAAATATTTCTGCTTTTTTTCCTATTTCAGAAAGTGGAAATACAAATAAACGTCTGGCTGTTTAGAACTGATTTATCATTTAAAAAAAAGATGTCTTCATAAAAATATTACATATATATATATATATATATATACTGGTGTCAAATGCAGACTTTGAAGCTTCTTGTTTCCTCCCGTTGCCATGGTGGATCCTTTTTTCTGAGGTCCACTAATCAGGGCTTCCTATATACTCCCTGTTACTCTGAATTCTGGGCTGACTTGACTCAGATTCTAGTTAAATTGTCAATAGCGTCATGTGTTTATTCCGGATATCTGCTGTCTACTCAGACTTATTCAAGCATGTTTTCTGAAAAGGATCCCAGAAGACATGTTCGCAGGAAGGAAGTGACAAGATCAGTTTCTCCTATTCTGCTCCAGCTGGTTCCCAGATGTAGCTTTTGGGTTTGCTTCTATGAAAAAATGACTTCCACTTCTCCCTGACTTCTTACTAAACAATCAGTTCAAAGTGTCTGTATATTAGAATGTAATCATGGCAGCGGTTCTGGTTTTGGCTCAGTCATGCAGAGAGTCCTCATTTTCCTCATCTCAACAATGTTAAAAATGTTCAAATGAATTGTTTTGTTTTGTTGTGTTTTATTTGGATGGTTATGAAGGAATTAACTTATTGCTAACATGCCTGTTGATGTGTTTTCTTCCCTCTGCTGAACTGGAACTTTCCCACCATCTGGGCCATCTTGCAGCTCTGAAGGTAGGATTTTCCACGTCATCCCACTTTCACGTCCTCGTTTGTGTCTGGTTAACACATTTTATGTTCAGGCTGGTGAACATTCTCAGTTATCCAGGTCATAGTCACGCCTGGACTATGACCAGGAATGACTATAG
Organism: Cyprinodon variegatus; assembly: GCF_000732505.1. Taxonomy (NCBI): domain Eukaryota; kingdom Metazoa; phylum Chordata; class Actinopteri; order Cyprinodontiformes; family Cyprinodontidae; genus Cyprinodon; species Cyprinodon variegatus. Next base: position 221,468 of record NW_015151182.1, read on the forward strand.
ATCCTACACTGGAAAATCGATCTAAAAATAAGTACAAATTTCTTAAATTAAGTGTATTTAACCTTAATTTGAGTTGGTAAATGAGATATTTTTACTCTCAAAATAAGATAATTTGATAAAATGGACTTGAAATAAGTTAATGCAATTGTGTTTTCTTATTTTAAGTGCAAATTGTCTTGTTCCATTGGCAACATGTCTCTTTTTCCTCCTCAATCCAAGAACAAATGCACTTATTTTAATAAAAAATGACTTATCTAGATTTCGATTTTTTTCCAGTGTAACCTTATTTTTCAAAAGAAAAAGCTAGATGGGAACCAAAATGTCTTCAAACTTGCTAACGGAGTCCAGTGGATTAGGTCTTTTTTTATTTTTTGGGAGTTTATTTACAAGCCTCTAGGTCAGATAACAAATGGAGATTAAAAAACAGATATCAAACAACCCTTCAATAAAGGTTCAAGTAACAGATTAAACACACTTGAAAATGTGTTTGGAGTCTTGATTTAAACAGCAGTAAAGTTTCTGAGAATTAAGAGATGAGATTAAGGATGTCTGATGGGAGAGAATTCAAAAAGTTGTGAGAACAGCGAGAGAGAGCTCTGCTAAACTGCAAAAACGATCCAGAATTTAGACAAAATTTCTTAAATTAAGTGTATATACCCCTAATTTAGGTAGAAAAATAAATTGATCTGCCAATGGAATGAGAATATTTACTCTTAAAATAAGATAATTAGATAAAAAGCACTTGAAATAAGACAATGCAATTGTTTTTTTTATTTTAAATGTGAATTGTTTTGTTCCATTGGCAAAGTTTCACACTTACCTCCTCAATTCAAGAAAAAATGCACTTATTTGAAGAAAAAACAACTTATCTAGATGTCAGTTTATTCTAGTGCAGCTGTGCTGCTGCCATCAACACCTTTGTTTATAGATGTAGGAGTACACTGGAAAAATCGATATCTAGATAAGTCCTTTTTTCTTAAATTAAGTGCATTTTTTCTCATATTGAGGAGGCAAAAGAGACATTTTGCCGATGGAATAAGACAATTTACATTTAAAATGAGAAAACAAAATTGCATTGTCTTATTTCCAGTCCATAATATCTAATTGTCTCATTTTAAGAGTAAAAATACTCATTCCATTGGCAAAATATCTTATATACCTAATCAAATTAAAGGTAAATACACTTAATTTAAGAAATGTAACTTTTTTCTACATCATTTTTCCAGTGTATAGTCCTTTTCCTCTTATTGTAACTAACTGTATGTGCTCTCTTTCATCCTTTGACGTAGGAGCTGGCTCTCATTGGCCGTAATTAGAAATAATTCTATCTTAAAAACAAAATCAGCACAAAAGTTTTACCTGCACAAACCGTGTAGCACTGAAAAATTAGGTTAGATCATTTTGATCTAGCTTAATGTGGGGGATAGTGGGTGACCTAATAAATGACCTTTAATATCTCTGAAACAACAGCAGCACACATGATCTTTTTTTAATGAATGATGATTTTAAGTGCAGAAACCTCCAGTAAAGAAGCAATAATCATTCGGTGTATTTCTTTTGGTGGGTTGTCAGCTTCATGCAGCTGCAGCTCCTCCAATTGGATGACGCGGTCCAGGGTGTGAACACTGTGCATCTAAAATGCAGAGCGGTGAACTCCCAGCGGTGCGGTCTGAAAGGCACCATCAGATTTTTTGACAAGTTTAGTTTATTTTGGAGATTAATAGTGACTTGGAGATGAGACAAAAATTATTATAATTCTTGGGCTCTGATTAAGGTTTTTGTTTCAGTATAGCATCAATACCTGCAGTCTTGTCTCAGCATTGGGACAATTCCAGTATTAAGTAAGGAGTGAATGTTAGCAGTCGCGAAAGGTAGCACAGATGAGGGACATGACTGAACCAATGATGCATGATGTACTTTTGGTCTTGCTTCTTTTCAATCTGCTGCCACTCGTGACTGGAACGCTTTGCTAAATATCCTTAAACTGGATATACCCATTTCAGTTTCATCCTTCAAAGCAATTATATCATCCTTGTTCACAGACACTTGAAACTGCTTCTCTTCATAGTCATTTTTGGGTTGTCTGTTGTGTTTTGAATTTATTTATGTATTACAAATAAATTGTATGTATTTTAGCCTTACTTCCCTTTTCCAAAGTGGTTACTCCACTGCTCAGGCCGCCATTGTATTAAAAAAGTTATAAAAAAAAAAAAAAAAGGAAATGTTTGGTTTGGATTTACTAATGAGGTCTGAGATTTCTGATGGCTTCGGAAGTCAATTGCAGGAAAATGAGTCCCAGAAGGGAAAGTAAAAGAATGGTGCATGAGGCAGGGGGTGGGGGGTGGGGGGGTATTAGGAAACTTTTTTTGAGCAGTGAAAACTATTTCTGAAACACAGACTTCCAGTTCTTAGGTCACCAGGATGATTCCTGTTATAGAGACACACAGCTCATTAGAAATGCTAAAAAGAAACAAAATAATCCCTTCAAATCTTGTCAAATTCCAGAGATGTAGGAATTTGGGAATCTCTTGAACCAAATAGGTGACCTGTAGATGTTGCATTGCAGCAGGCGGGCAGCGAGGGAGAGCTATGTCCTGCAGAGAGTCTGGGTTCTGCAGGCAGCAGCAGTACTCTCGCCTCATCGGTTATCGAGGTAGAGATGGAGCGGGATGAGCCGAGGATAAAACTATGTCTGGGATCGGACCAGCAGGGGGAGGTAATGAGCACAGACATACAGCAAGGTACAAGACTGATGGATGGATGGTAAATATAAATCAATAATTGAGTTTTTAATCCAGGAGGAAGAGGAGCTGGCCACCCTGAGACCTCCTCCTACTTTGTCCATCACAGAGGAGATCCTGGAGTTCATCAACCAGAGTAGAGTACGAGAAGGACTCACCGCCATGGTTAGAACCGTCTACTTAACACATTTCTATTTGAATTTAACAGAGCAATAATCTGTTTGTGGTTTATTGGTTTTCCAGGACCAAATCCAGGAGCCTACCAGTGTGTTCGAATCTCCAGCAAACCAGACCTGCTTCACCTGCCCATTGCCTCCTATCGCTGCAAGCCCGGAGCAAAGACTACTCTCTGAATATGACCAGGAAGAAGAAGGCATCAAAGAAGAAGATCCATCCAATGACAGCAAGAGGGCTACAGATGAGGTTAAGGAAATTCCAGATGTTGCTGGTGAGATGGAGGAGATGGAACGGGACAGAACAGAGAAGACAACAGAGGGAGGAAAAGAAAGTAATGAGGAAGCAGAACAGATGCTGGAAATACTTCCAGCATCAGTTCCTCAGCTCTCCCTATCTCCAGAAGAAAAAACAAACATCAGCAGTGAGCTACCAGACTTGGATGAAGAATCGGCAGCATCTCCCCAAAGTCAAGATGTCCTTCATCAACCCATCCAGAGGTTTCCCATACCTAAAAAAGGTTCCAACCTGACCAAAAAGGACAAGAAGATTATTGAAAAGATCCGCAGTTACTACGAAGCAGCTGCAGAGGCTGAGGAGGATGAAGCTGAGGAAGAGGAAGAGTCAAGAGAAGGAGCAATGTCGAGAAGAAGAGGGAGTTTCTCACAGATCCCAGCCGGCTTGGTGAAGGAGTCTGTCTCACGGTTTAGTGTGCCTGGGAAACATGGAGAGGAAGCTAGCGTGAATGAAGACGGGGAGGCAAATACAGACTCCATGCTCTGTTCCTCCTCTACTCCTGCTATGCTTCCAGTACATGGATTGGTGAAGGAACCACTGAGCTCCAGTGAGGTGGATCCAGAGAGTCAAGCAGGGTCTACAGGCTCTGATGAGATGAAACAACCACAGAACACAGAGTTAGATCCCAAAACCTTACCTGAAGAGGAAACTGAGCTCCTGGATAAAAGCTGGAACATCTACAAAGGATCTCTAGAGGAGACATTGGAGGAACCAAAGGAAGGAGAGAACGTTGAATCTAGAACCATAGAAGAAGAAAAACTGTCTCTTTCTCAAAGTCCTGAAAGCGAAGAAGAGGAAGAGAAGAATGTTGGCGTTCCTCAGCCTGACACCAACGAATCAAAACCAACCAGCAGCCAGTCAGAACCTTCAACAGACGTCCCAGTACAGGAGCAAACACAGAATAAAACCCAATCCATGTGTTCCAGAACCAAAACTGGACATCAGGCAAACACAAAGGAGAACCTGGAGAGCTTCCCCAGTCAGAGTAAAGTGGGTCGATGGTCTCGCCACTCCAGGATCGTCAGCGCCAACCGGGCGTTGTTTGAAGGGATGGGATCCGACGTCACCGGTATCAGCTTGTTTGAGGTGAACCCGGTGGCGGACCCGGTCCTTATAGAGAACTCAGAACGTATTCTAAGCAAAGTCCAAACTCTGGCTCGGATGTACAGTGCCAAAGCCGGCGCCATGAAAGTGCCTCTGCATCACAAACGGGTCAGCACCGTCAGGACCCAAGCCTGGGTCACAGCAAGGCTGTCCGAGCGTTCTACCCAGAACAGAGACAAAAGTCCGTCAGATCAAGAAAAGGAGACCCCATATGGAGCCCAGAGTGGTTCTGAGAGCAAAACAGAACACCAAGCCCTGAAACAAACCACCCAGAACCAGACCACGATTGAAGAGAAGACAAAGAATCAAGAGGAAAGGCGGGAAAATCAGATGAATGGTTGGTCCATTTTCAGTTGGCTCTCCACAGTCTAGGAATTAGCAGGTTCTGTAATGTAAACATGAGCTTAGGAAGAATCATTTCCCTGGAACATTTAGCCCACAAAAAACCAAAACAATAGATCTGGTATACAGATAAACTGAAACTGTGCTAAAGCAGCTTCTGGTCCAGATCCAAGGTTTAGACTTCTTAGGTTCATGTGAGCCGCCAATTATTCTGGATGCTGGAATAATGATAAACACAGTCAGATAAACACAAATTAAATTAACATTTTGCCAAATAAAAGAAAAGAGCCACACATGGCTATGCCGAGTGAGAGCTGCTGCAAACGAGCTCCGGTTAGCTCTGGCTGCCGTTACCCTCGGAGGTCCGCTGGTTGCTGTCCTCTCAACTTTGGAAATGTTTTTTAAATGACTAAATCAGTAAAGGGACTACATAGTGACGCTCGAAAGTACAATGTTTTCGCCTCAAATGATCTTAAAACGTACTTCTATTGAACAACGAATTAAGTTTTAACTTAACTTAACTCTGAGCTCTGTAAGCGCTCCATTGAAAGCTGCTGCTGCCGCAGTGCATGCTGGGACAGCTGTCAGTCTCAAGAACAGACAAGTCTGCTCTGATGCATGCTGGGTACAGAGGGAGGGGTGAGAACAGCATCCGGGGACTTTGTCCGTTCTCTAGCTGCTGTTCTTGTGAATTGAAACAGTACTAGGGCTGAGGTTGATGATGTTTCACAAGTACAAGATCACATGAGAACGCACAAGTACACAAATAGAGAAACAGCAAAAGTTTAGCCACTCGACATGAGTTTATAAAACCTTTATTTATTTATATTTTAATTGTTGAATCAGGACAGGACCTGGGCCTGCAGCTTTATGCTTTATTTTGAGAATCTTCTCTTCTAAAAAACATCAAATAGTGATGAAAAAAAAACTTATGTCGGGTACCGCAGGAACACTTGCCTCAATGCCTACAGTACAGCATGGCTTGTTTTACTCAATTTGGTAGTTTTTTTATTGTTTGTAAATAGCAGCCAATTCCATCCCCAAATCGTTTGACTCTCCTCAGAGCGGAAAAAAAATTTAAATCTGACACCCGATTTCACATGAGAGGAAAGTTTAAGGCTTGGAGTCCAGGAATACATAGGAAAGAAGAACTTCCTGCTAGTTCACAGGTGGGGGTACTCTCACTCTTAGAGCCTTTTCAGGCTCCAGTGGTACAGAATCCAGACTTTGGACTCTGAAACTGAATCAATTTTGTTTCTCCTTAATGGATCTCTGAACATGTTGGAAATTTCAGAGATGATCATCATGGTCTGGTTATCTTCATCACAGGAAAATGACATTTAACTTTTGAGATTTTCCACAGACTAAAACATGTTTTTTTTTGTTTGGTAGAGTTTCAGAAGAAAGAAGGACCGCCTTGTGAGCTTCTGCTGTTGGGACATGTGACTGCCGCTTGTAATCAACAGACCAATGGAGTCCCTCTTTCTAGGCCCAGAGACTTCATCTCTGCCCTGGCCCAACCTGGAGTAACTCCAACACACAGTGCTGTGGCATCTGGATCCCCTCAGCGCCCCAGAACCCAGCCTATTATCCACAGCGCCTCCTCAGGGTCGGCTGCAGCTCTGGGTGGGAGATTTTCAGAGTTCAGAGACTTTGCTGTAGAGTCAGAGAAGGCTGTTCCTGTTTATTCTGAGACTGGGGTGCACCAGAGTGCAGACGGGTAAGTTATTTATAGAAAAATTATTTCATACTATCCTATTCTCCAGCTTTGATTTGTACAGATTTACCACTTTAATGGTGATGATTTTCTCGCTCAGCAGCTGGCTGGAGAAAGGTGATGGATGCTGTGTTTGGACAACAGGAACCGTCTTTCCTAAGCCAACAGACTCTGAGTCCTGCATTCCAGGGAGAAACGCTGATGCAGCAGCTGGACCATGTAAACAACAGAGCATAGGACACAACGAGGATGAGGACATCTTAAAGACGGACAGACTGTCAGAACCCACTGAGACCCTTGAGGATCAGAGAGAAGAAGTACCATCTGGTCCGCTCTCATCCATTTCCAGGTCCACTCCAACTTCAGTAGAACCTCTGCCAACGTTTACGAACCAGAGACCAACGGACCTGCCTGTTGGAACCAAGCGGGCCTCATCAGCACCTTGGGCTATCAGCAGCTCATCTGAGAGGTACATATCTCTGATGATCGTATCAGAAAGAAATTAAAGAACTCTTTATACACTGCTGAAAAAAATTAAAGGAACACTTTAAAAACACATCAGATCTCAATTGGGAAAAGATCATGCCATTTATTTATACTGATATGGGTTTGGTGATGTGTTAGGAAAAAAGGATGCCACATAATTTGATGGAAATGAAAATAATCAACCTACAGAGGGCTGAATTCAAAGACACCCCAAACATTACAGTGAAAAAATGATAATGCAAGCTGGTCCATTTTGCTGAAGTTTCAATGCTGCAACTCAAAATGGTATTCAGTAATTTGCATGGCCCCCATGTGCATGTATGCATGCCTGACAACATCAGGGCATGCTCCTAATGAGACGGCGGATGGCGTCCTGGAGTATCTCATCCCCGATCTGGACCAGGGCATCACTGAGCTCCTGCACAGTCTGAGGTGCAACCTGGCGGCGTCGGATGGATCAAAACATAATGTCCCAGAGGTGTTCTATTGGATTTAGGTCAGCGGAGCGTGGGAGCCAATCAATGGTATCAATTCCTTCATCCTCCAGGAACTGTCTGCATACTCTCACCACATGAGGCCGGGCATTGTCGTGCACCAGGAGGAACCCAGAACCCCCTGCACCAGCATAGGGTCTGACAATGGGTGCAAGGATTTCATCCTGATACCTAATGGCAGTCAGGGAGCCGTTGTCTAGCCTGTATAGGTCTGTGCGTCCCTCTATGGATATGCCTCCCCAGACCATCACTGACCGCCACCAAACCGGTCATACTGAATGATGTTACAGGCAGCATAACGTTCTCCACGGCTTCTCCAGACCCTTTCACGTCTGTCACATGTGCTCAGGGTGAACCTGCTCTCATTTGTGAAAAGCACAGGGCGCCAGTGGCAGACTTGCCAATTCCAGTGTTCTATGGCAAATGTCAATTGAGCTCCACGGTGCCGGGCAGTGAGCACAGGCCCACTAGAGGACGTCGGGCCCTGAGCCACCCTCGTTAAGTCTGTTTCTGATTGTTTGGTCAGAGACATTCACACCAGTGGCCTGCTGGAGGTCATTTTGTTGCACAAAAGAGCAGATACCGGTCCTGCTGATGGGTTGTAGACCTTCTACTCTCCTGGAGTAACTGCCGTCTCCTGGAATCTCCTCCATGCTCTTGAGATTGTGCTGGGAGACACAGCAAACCTTCTGGCAATGGCACGTATTGATGTGCCATCCTGGAGGAGTTGGACTTCCTGTGCAACCTCTGAAGGGTCCAGGTAGCGCCTAATGTTAACAGTAGTTCCAGTGACCCTAGCCAAATGCAAAACTGGTGAAACAGAGAAAAGATGAGGAGGGGAAAAAATGTCAATGTCTTCCACCTGTAAAACCATTCCTGTTTTGATGGTCGTCTCGTTGTTGCCCCTCTAGTGCACCTGTTGTTAATTTCATTAACACCAAAGCAGCTGAAACTGATTAACAACCCTCTGCTTCTTACCTGACCAAATCAATATCCCAGAAGTTTACTTAACTTGATGCTTTACTCTGATTACAAAGTGTTCCTTTAATTTGTTTGAGTAGTGTACAATGTAATGTTTAAATACGAAACCAGCACCCAGTCACCTATTCAATTCAATTCAGTTTATTTCTATAGCGCCAATTCACGGCACATGTCATCTCAAGGCTCTTGGGACCAGCTCATACAAATTTTTCTATCTAAGGAAAACCAGTTGAAATGGTCTTCCAACAGTCTTGAAGGAGTTCCCAGAGATGCTTAGTACTTGTTGACCTTTTTGCCTTCACTCCGCGGTCCAGTTCACCCTAACCCATCACGAATGGGTTCTGGTCCGGTGATTGTGGAGGCCAGGTCATCTGATGCAAAACCCTATCACTCTCCTTCTTGGTCAAATAGCCCTTGCACAGCCTGGAGGTGTATTTGGGGTCATTGTCCTGTTGAAAAATAAATGATGGTCCAACTAAACGTATCCTCCGCAGCAGATGTGATTCTTGGTCTCCCTTTTCTGGGGCGGGCCTCATGTGAGCCAGTTTCTTTGTAGCGCTTGATGGTTTTTGTGTCTGCACTTGGGGACAGTTCAAAGTTTTGCCAATTTTTCGGACTTACTGACCTTCATTTCTTAAAGTAATGATGGCCACTCAATTTTCGTTACTTCGCTGCTTTTTTCGTGCCATAATGCAAATTCTAACACTCTATTCAGTAGGACTATCCGCTGTGTATCCACCTGACTTCTGCACAACACAACTGATTGTCCCAACCCCATTTATAAGGCAAAACATCAGTCTTTTTAAACCTGTCAGGGGACACCTGTGAAGTAAAAACCATTTCAGGCGACTACCTCTTGAAGCTCATCAAGAGAATGCCAAGAGTGTGCGAAGCAGTAATCAAAGCAAAAGGTTGCTACTTTGAGGAACCTAAAATATAACACATATTTTCAGTTAAGTATATAATTCCACTGGTGTTAATTCATAGTTTTGATGCCTTCAGTGTGAATCTACATGAAAATAAAGAAAACACATAAGGAGGTGTGTCGAAACTTTTGGTCTGTACTGTTTAGTAAGGACTAAAATGTGACTAAAACTAATATTTGGTTTTTGTCCTGAAGACTGAAAATAAGACTAAATCTAAGATGGCTGCCAAAAACAACACTGATCTATAGTTTGACTTTGACTTTGTTTTGACTTTGGTGTCTCTGTGTGAAATTCTCTCCCTAATTACAACCATTAACCGAAACCAGGGTACGAAACCAGGTCCATACAGACATGAATGAGAGAGTTTGTTGTACAAGAGCTGGACTGAACAGAGTCAGCCTGAAAGAAGTCCTTTTGGATCTATTAGAGCAGATAGCCAGAGCCAGAATCAATCCATGACCTCACAGAGATAAGGCCAAACCTCCCATAAACCAGTTATTTTATTTATTTTAACAAAAAAGGGTGAATCAACTTCATTTTTAAGGTTATAGATCAAGGATGGTATGTTACTGTAAGTCACAGGTAATTAAAAATGTTTGGCACTTTAGGGTAAAAATGATCTATCTGCAGTAAAAAAAAATAAAATCAAGATTGGAGTAAAGCAGTGAAAAATCTCGAAAGGCATTTAGAGAATGTCTTCTTAGATTTAAAATATAAAATGAGTAATTCCTAAATTCTCAAGTTTAAATAATGACTAATGCATTCTGAGGAAATGTGATGATGTGGAAATGTGATGGCTGACTGTCTACCCCTCTCCATGTGAACAGTAACAATGCAGTAAGCAACATTTTCCTTGGCAGGTTTCCATCTGCTGAGCTTGATGGAGAAACAATCTTGCTTTACTTGTTGCCACATATGGATCAGAGGTCGTCTAGTGAAAATTACCACAGATCCTGTCAGATTTCCCACTCAGACTGAGAGGCTGGCATGAGGTTCTGCAGAAATTAACCATTGTATAAAATAAGTGACCCAGTCGATAAAAATCGGATTGTTTTTGGTTCCGCAGTGCAAGCAAGAAAAACAGTCTGAAACACTTAGATAAGATTACCGATTCAATTTCAAAACAATGCAGTTAAAGAAATGTAGATCTAAAATCCCCTGAGTCCTATTTAAGGGTGAAGATTGGGTTAAGTGAGAAATGCTTCCTCAGATTCCTGATAACTGGAATTGGAGAAGTAAACAACAATCCCCACATTAAAACAAAAGCAGCTGCAGCCTGACCTTTTTTAGAACTTTCTCCTGGGTTATACAACAACCCGGTCTAGTAAGGTCTTCAAAGTATTCCTTTGATTCAGTCCCAGTACTTAATTGGAGCCTCAGGCATGAATCACTGTGTTGCTATTCTACAAAAAGTTGGCAGTTGGGAGAAATTTCGAAACTTGTCGCAACACAGCAGCATTCAGATATTTACAACCATGCATATTCATGTCACGCCACAATCCCTGCATCTCAATTTTAGGGTAATTTACTGCAGCTTCATGCGCCATTTCGTTTATCTCTAAATCTAACATACTTAACATGGCTTGGAGCTGTCAGGGAAACAGAGACACCTTCTGTAAACACCTCAAATTTATTTACTAACGTCAGCAACTCACTCAAAGAACCGACTGCAGATTGTCATGGTTTTTAGGTGCTTGAACAAAATGCAGAACTAACACAGAGGGCAAGAGCAGTTTCAGATCTTTAATAAACAAACAGCAAGGAGCACGAAAACTGGAAGCTGAGGCTTGGTAGAGCAAACGGGTCATCGGCGCAGGCGGGACTTGATCGATCTTGGGTGAGAGCAAAAGTTAGACACGTCTAGGAGATCGGGAGAATGAGCAAGAGAAAACGTTAATTAAACCTACCACCGGATGATGGAACCGAGATGTTGGCTGGTGACTCAGTGACAGGTGGGGACTACATAGTGGACTTTATAGCAAAGTCAGATAAATGACCATTCAGACAGATGATCAGTGCTATTTGCTCCGTTGGTCACATAACTCCACTGTGCAGTGCCTGCACCACCTTTGTTATTAGTCACCGTTGTTGGGTAGTGACAGCCTATGGCGACAGCTGGCCGCTGTGACAGCAAATCCCATAATGCTTTGCGAGGAGAGCTCTCCACTCAAAGCATTCTTCTGAGGCCTTTCTTTTCTTCTCATACACTTCGTAGACACTTTTTCTCTTACGACCCTCGGCCATTTTCAAAGAACCGCGGTGAGAAAGGTGAGCTTCAATGACTTTCTGAAACTGTAGTTCACCACAGATATACGCCTGAAAGTGCGCATGCACAGAAAAAGATAGCTAACGGGACAAGCTCATTGGACGGCCTTAGGTAAACATGTCACCAGAATGATTGACGATTAGGCGGACCAATTATTTAGATGATTCACCGAGAATACGGGGGATAGGCACTGGCCCTACCTCAATCCTGAGGAAATAAGTGGGAGAATTTGGATGGATTTATTGAAATGCAATTTCAAACAAATGCATTTCATTTCCAATGACATCAATATTCATTTACAGTGGTTCAAATTCAGCTCCTGGTGACACGACTTTGTGCCCATAACAATGGCTGAGTATGAGAGCAACAGAGGAAAAATTGCCTTTAACAGAAAACTTTGTCTGTAATACATTCAGCATAACTTTCATTCAAAATATAGGAATTTATTATTCAACTCCATAGTAAACATATTCAGGTTAGAAGACATTCAACTAGCATTCAATTGGATGTTGGATGTTCAAGATCATCTGCCTGGCTGTGTGTTTCCTGGTCAGGAAGCTGATTTACCGTTACCTTTTGTATCCCTCCTTCTTTTTGTATCTCTGCTTCTGTCTCCTTGAACCCCAGTCGACCTCAGCAGATGGCCGCTCACACTGAGCCTGGTTCTGCTGGAGGTTTCTTCCTGTTAAAAG
>NW_015151182.1:234839-242403 GCF_000732505.1 Cyprinodon variegatus
CTAATCATGTTTTGGGTGTACTATTCCTTTAAGTATGGCATAATGTTTGTGAACCAAAGTTTACCTTGAAGATTTTGGAATAAGGTTAAATTATCTTTAAAAAATAAAAATTATTTTACAATGAAAATCAAAGAGCTTGATAAAACTTGTTAAAAAATGATATACCTGTTCAGAAACCACAGTATCCCCTACCCTGCACAGATTTATAACCTTTAATGAATCAGCATTTAGAGGATGCCTATGGTCTTGTTTTTCTTAAATATAATATATAATTATCCTTGTTGATCAAATTATATTACAATATTTTGAATATCACATGCCTGTCGCAATAAGCTTTAATTATTACAAAAATGTAAAAGATCTTAAACTTTTTCCAAAATTATTCCAAAAATCTGATTTAAAAAATATCAAGCATGGTAATGCTGCTAATCTGCCACTACAGTTTACAGACATCCTAATGTATTTTTCTATCATTTTTAGGTGTTAGGTTATAATTTGTTATAATTTAAGGAATTTATTTTCATAGTTTAGGTTTAAATCATTAAAGCTACAGTGTGTAATTTTCAGTAACAGCTAATGGTCAGACTGTAGAGACATGAATTATGGAGCTCTTTCAGCCGCTGTCCGTACACTCAATTCCTTCTGCTGCTGCCTTCACTCAGGAACTTTGTCTTCCCTTAACTTTTTTGTCCAGGTGATTTGTCCCCCTGTTTTTGGCACTCTGACCAAAAGGACAGAACATAGGAGAAAGATGCAAATCCACAGAAAAAAAAAAATGCAACAACCTGTACTTGGAGTTGTCATCTTGTCATCGGTTGTCGATTGTGACCTCATACATAATTTTATAAAAAGTATTTTATAGGTCTGTGTAGGTTTGTCCTACTTGCCGCAGTCTCATTTGAGCAGGGGTCTTCAACCCGCCCTTGGATTATTAGAGTATTTAGATTAGTATTTAGATTCTAATTCCTTATTGATGGGACAGGTGTTGTGAATGAAATGGTGCCCAGCTTGAAAGAGCTCCTGTGTGTCGCATCGAAGACTGAAAGACATCTTTTGCCTCCGTTTATCTGTTTACTTCAGTGTGTTGAATTCATGTTAATGTGTATTTAAAGACATTTCAATCAGTGTTGCAGGGGGGCGTAGAAAAAAAAAAAGTCTAATCAACCAAAACTTTCTCAACCCCCATGCAGTTCCTCCGCAGACACCTGGTTAAAAACCTCCGCATTAGAGCGTAATTACGATCTTTATAGTCACTAGTTTGTCAGTTTTGCGCTGCTGTAGCCCTAATGATGTCTGCCTCCAAAAATGGGAACCGACTCCTATGTTAGCCTCGTGAGACCATCCTGATCTCGCGAGCTTTCAAGGTTTCACTCGCAGATCAGTCTGGCTACTTTCCGTTAAAGAAAATTTGGAGATGTTCACCAAACGAACGTCCAATCAGCGTTGGCTTTGAGGCGGGTTGAGGTGTGATGCAACGAGAAGCGCAACAGTTCAGTCTAAAGAACATGGCGGCTTCAGGCGATGAAACTAGCGTTAGCGTGGCTATCGAGCAAGTTTTATCGGATTACAGAGTATTCCTTCACTGAAGGAAGAGCAAAACACTGCTCTGGAGGCTTTTCTCAGAGGAAAAGATGTTTTTGCTCTTCTCCCGACTGGTTTCGGTTTTCGTTGATCTGATTGGTTTATTTGGCCCGTCTATCACCAACATAGGCCAATCAGCTAACCAGTATTTTCGCCCCTTCCCAAAGTTACTTCAACGGAAGGTTTCCAGATGGATATGCGGAGCAAATCCATCTGGCTGAGTCAGGTTACTCCTACGTAATTATTAAAAGCAATTTCTAAGGCTAGGCAGGCATAAAGATTGAGACTTTTAGTCCATAGGTGGTAATAAATAACATACATATATATTATATTTATGTCAGTATATCTCTGTAGGTATTACACACTTTATGTACCTTTAAAGATCAAACCGCATGGTAAAACATAGTAAGTTTAAATAACTGAACTGTCATATTTCACTTTATTTGGGCACTTTTCTTTTTATTTCACCTAATTATTTTTAATTGAAAATGTTTGCATGGGTTGCTTTTGTTCAAAGTTGGTTTTTATACATACCAAGTTGTAATTAAATTTAAATACCTTTACTGTCCCATAAAAGGGAAATTCTGGCATGACGGTGGCAACAACAGGTAGAGAAAAGACACCTGGCTAGATTAAATAATATGAATACAAAGCAATCTGAAAATTAAGCTGTAAAAAGAAGAGTATTTAACCTTTGAGTGGAGGGAAAAAAGAAAAACATTGCACCATGAGTTTTGAGCATTGGCTGGTTTAGAGGCCCCAGACCATATCCAGATTGTGATCCCAAAACATTTTCCTACCCATGTGGTGAAGCTCCATAGTTACATAGAGCTGTTTATTTTCACAGCCTCTGATGCAGAAGCCAGGCTGCCTGAAAAACCAGCTCTAGCTCTTCTACCTCTGATGTTGAGATAACGGCTAGAATGTAGATGGACCAGAAAATCAAGAGCTGAGTCCCTGGATTTTAGATTATAGTTATTTAAATTTCGGTTAAGCTGTGATGAGCAGTGATTCACCCAGAAGAGAGGGGTGTGATTCATAGGGAGACTGAATCACGTCTCAAGAGGAAAAAAAAACAAAAACATTCTTTTGATGAATAGGGCTTTGAATGAGGCTCTGCAGCCAAAGTCTAAAGAAAAACACCTTCAGAGATCTGGAGAGCTGCAGATCAAGCCTGAATAAACATTTTCTTGATGTTTGGCAGATTAGACAGACAAAAGAAACTGGTTTGCCTTATACCCCAGTTAGCCATTGTTAGTGTCTTTAACATTTTCATTTTTTGTCCTTTTCAGGAAGCCAGATGTACCCGTCTCAGGCTCATCCCTTAGGACACCAAGCCCTGTGCCCTTAGTGTCCAAACCCAGCTTCAGCCATCTCTCCCCTTCCCCTCAAAGATCTGCCACCGCCTCATCAGTCCAAGCATCTCCCTGTTCCTCACCTTTCCGAGTCATCCCGGTATCCTGTCCCACCCCATTATCTCCAGCAGGCTTTACCTCTGCTCTTTCCTGTTTGTCCCCTACCCCTTCCTTGGTTTCCCCAGTAAGAACCCTGACGCCACCTGTTCCTTTATCTGGAAACCTTTCATCATCGAGAGAAACATTTTCCTCCTCTACATCTCCATCCCCCCACCATTCTCCCACCGGTTCATCCACCATCTCCTCTGCTTTTACCCGATCCTTAGCTGCGTCCCACATCAGTCAGTCTATCAGTAACAATATGGCTAAAAACAGCACAGCACGACAACTAGCACCGACCATAAAACTGGTGCATCAAAGCCCCTCCTCCACTCCAGATATACGACGACGGACACCCTCACCAAATCCTTCTCGAACTCTACAAGGCATCAGTGCGCCTGCCTATGCCCCTCTGGGATCTAACAAAGAGGGGTACCAACATCCAAAATGTCCCCCATCCTCTCTCCGACCCACTTGTCTATCCCCACCCTCTCTTTCTCAGTGCCCCCCTTCTCCTACAGCTTCACCTCGACCTTCCTTCCTTCACACAAGAACTGTGTCGCCAAAGCTCAGCAACAAAAACAACAACAACAACAACAGTGCAGCTAACGGGTATGTAGGCGGACCTGTCAGTAAGGAAGGCTGCTGGGTGGACCACGGCAGCACGGAAACCCACCATAGTCCCTACCCACTGTGGTCTGGATCTCACAACCGTGTAGCAAGGCCATTTTCTGCATCTGAACCCAGCTCACGTGTTCAGTCACCAACACCTTCTCCAACTCCAGCATCATTTGTCCGCCTCTGCTCCCCTCCACCACAGCATAATTACGCCTCTCCCATGGCAAACAAACCCCCCAACCCTCGTAGTTCACGGGTAGGAGGTTCCCACAACCACTTGGACCTCCATCTGGACCTAGCTAAGGCTTCCTCTGAAGCGTCTGGTTTTGGCGATTCCTCCGCATGTGTGAGTCCTCAAATACTCTCCCCTCCTCCTATTGGTGTGCCGGTTTGGACAAAAAGTTTAGTAGCGCCTCAACCGATGAATCCTCAATATTCCACCTCCCCTTCTTTACTTTTGTCCACTTTAGGCTCTCAAACTGACAGGATATCTTCTTCCCTCTCAGGGAGGACTCCCCTTTCAGGATCTTCCCCTCTTCCCTCTCAAACCATCCGTAGGCCCCTGTCTTCCAGCTTGGCAGACAGACCTTCAAGTCCAGCCCGGAGCAATGGGAGTGGATTGCGTCGTTCTTGGGCGGACTTCAGTCAAAAATCCCGTAGCTTTCCTGCTAATGTGCGAGGATCCTTTGACCAGGAGGGGTCTAGTCCGATTAGCCCAGGTAGCGTCTTGTCCTCCCAATCAAGCCTTGGCCCTCGAGCTGGTCTGCAGTCCCCACTCTCCCCCACAACATTTATCCCTGGTAAGAACACAGTTAGTGGACAACATTTCACTAGTGTTCAAGAGCTGTCAGGCAAATACAATGGAATTGAAAGTCCAGAAACAAGTCCGACTCCAACTACTTTGTCTCCATTACACTTCACCTCCTCATGTTCAGCAGACAACCAGGCTGAATGGGGGGATCCAGAACTGGAGGAGGGAAGCTGTCGCACTCAGCTAATCTGTGCTTATGTGGCCCGGCCATCTAACCAACAACAGGTCTCCTCCTCCTCATGTTTGATCTATTCCCCCACAGGGTTGACCTCCCCTCCACCTGAGTCATACCAGCACTACAACCTTAAAGTCCAGGTACAACCTCAGGTCACACCCTCACCCCCTGCTCCCTCAACACCGTCCCCTTCACCCCTGAGTTCATCTTCTGTGTCAAAACAGGGGAATCAGAAGGCTAGTTACGCCACTACTGTGAACCTCCAGATTGCTGGAAGTGGGCGAATAACCTCGTTCAGCACCGCCCAAGTCAGCTTGACTCAAACCCTGCAGGGTGGAGCTGGCCCTCATGGGAGCCAGGAGCAGACAGCAAGAAGAGTGAGCATCAACGGACTCTCGCCTGTTCCTCAGAGGTGCAACAGGCAGTGAAGGGATGAAAGGCAGTCGAGGATCTAGACGTGATTAAACCAAACCAAGAAGGAAATGGTTTTGGGAAACAAACACACCTTTTCAAACTGCAAAGAGACGATCTTCATTAGCTGCTCGTCCAGAAATTTTGGACTTGGTCCCCCTCTGGACCTCAGAACCGCTACGGGTCCTCGAAGCAACCAAACAAGCATGGTGCAATTTGACTGAAATGATTTTAAACATGATGAACATCAGACATTTGATGCAGATTTTTAGGATTCTGGATTTCCCTTAAAGGATTTTACTTGCACATGGATCTCGTAGCTTTTGGATTTGCAAAGATGATCCAGATTATGTAGAAAATAGAAAGACAACCCAAAGCTGGACATGAAGAATTTAGATGCTATGAACAGTTTGAAAGTTAACTTTCAGCTGACTTCCTGCAGGTGAAATGAACGATTTAAATTGTGAAAAGCTCTTGGCTCATGTTAGAGAGAAAGAGGACCTCTGGTATGGAGACGGGAGTGGTAAACCACAGTTTAGTGTTATTTTTATTCCGGCTGTTTGAGGCCAGAGTTTATTATGTGCTTTGCAATAACCTGTATCAGTTTAAATCATGTTTATTTCTGTTTTTTTATGTTTTATTTATGAATGTATTGTCATTTTTTTTAGCACTTAATCTCCTTAAGTCATGCTGTTAGTTTTGCACAGCGTCCTCGGCTGCACACGGCAGTTTTGGGAAATGTTTGGAATTAATTTTGTTTCATTATGGTTAAAAAACAAAAAAGGAACACATTATGTAAATGAATATTTGAGAAAGAACAATCTAAATAAAAAAAAATGCAATCCCCAAATTAAACATTGAGAAAGGTTTTAATTTAAAAAAAATATCTTGAGTTTAACTTTGCTGGTTTTTTTGTTTTTTTCCAAACAAAAATATTTGTAGTTTATCTTTTTCATATTTTTCGTTTTCAAATTAAAATATTTCAGATTTTATTTTTTTTAATGTTTTTTTAAATGTTTTTATTTTATTTTTGTTATTCAGATTGAGTTTTAAGAATTGCATTCCTTTTAAATTGTGTTTTACTCATCGTAATTACCTTTACTTTCAGGGGTGGGCTTTCCTATGAAGTTAGGAGCAACGACGCATTTCTATTGGCCAGCTTGAAGTAGCAGCAACATTTTTATTGGACATGTGGTTATAAGAAATTAGCGTTTGTATCAGACTTGAAGTGTAGAGAATTTTGAAAAAGTAAAAGTAAAAACTGAAATAAGGTATAAAATATAAAAAATATATATATAATTAGAAATGAGAAAACTAAATATGAAGTCAGTTCAGTTTATTTATATAGCGCCAATTCACAACACAGGAAAAAAAAGGATTCATACATTTTGAGAAAAGTGTTCATCCTAAAACATTTTTTGATTAAAACATTTTTCAATTCTGGATTGCATTTTTATCAGATTTCAATTTACAAAAAACATACTTTGCTAGCAACAATTACGGAACAAATTTTACTCCATAGAACGACGTGTCTGCAGGTTCTCACATAACTTCAGACCAGATTTCATGCTGTTTCTTTTTCTGCGTTGCTCTCCGAGCTGCTTGATAGCATTGGATTCTTCAGAAGCTCTTATTCACCTACTGTTATTAAATACTTTTGTCATGTTGGTTTACAGCAAATGTTAATAAATGGAGGGTTTGTTCTGATCCAGAGGAGGACATAAGATGTCTCTGTACACTGCTAGGGACAAACTGGGATTACTGGGAACAGAAAAAAAGGGAAAATGGGATGATCTTTGTTTGGAAGCTGTGAGAGGAATGAAATAAAAGTAAGATCTTTGTCTTAAGCGTGTCAGAGTTTTTAGTGTTGTGTTGCATGAATCGCTTGAGATTAATCCCAAATGGATCGGCTTCACCTGTCAGAACTGCACTGCCAGCATGCCAGGACACACGCGGTTCCGTGCTGATAGATAACCTTGATGGTTGTCCTGCGTGTCTGCAGCTGGAGTCTATAAACAGACGCTGAACCCTGAAGCTTTGATAAAATTGCATCAGTTTCAGTTTTTCTTTTACGGCTGGTGGACTCTGACCTTCAGTTGCATGTGCAGCACTTGGTTCACTCCGTCTGGGTAAGTTCTCTGGTTCTTTGATTTAGGTTGCCATGATTTGATGGTTCTGGTTCTAGTTGGAGTGTAAACAGAAGGGTTTGGGTTTGTATTAAGAGGCTAACTTTTACCTTGAAGTTCATCTGCTGATATGCTGAGGAGCTGCTGATCATGTGGGTTGAGTCGTCTGGGATTTTATTGAAGCATTTAATCTTTAAGGTGTTTTTGTTTTTATTCTGTGTTTCCTGAAGTTATAAACAAACCCACGATTGAACATAAACCAGTCCAAAACATGGACGCTGACACTGAAAACAGCATGTTTGTGGTAACAGAAAACAAATCCTATATTTAGCTTAGGATAAGCGTGATGGATGGATGGATGCATGGATGGATGGATGGATGGATGGAT
>NW_015151182.1:243183-244960 GCF_000732505.1 Cyprinodon variegatus
ATGGATGGATGGATGGATGGATGGATGGATGGATGGATGGATGGATGGATCCGCAATTGTTCACCGCTCCCGCACCTGAAACAGTGACTACAGTCTCCCACGTTTTTCTGCTGGCAGGGTTAGCATCTCCTCCTGAGCCGTGGCTGAGCTGTGGAGAGTGTCATGGATTTCCATTCCTCTGGTTTGTTGGTCCAGGAAGGGAAGGGGGAAAACTTTGATGTGAAGAGGGTTGCAGGTAACAGTACTCCAGCGGAGGGGGTTGAAGGCAATCACGATGTACTGTAGCCTTGTGTGTAAGCGATGGGTTGTGATAGGCTGATGATGCCTGAGGAGGTGACCAGTCTGGTCCTGATACGGCGTTTGGGTGCTGCATCTGTACATAACAGGGTTGCCTCATAGACTCTTTAATAGAAGAAACTTTAGCTTTCAGGTGTTTAAGGAGGTTCATATTTGCTTTCATCTCCTGCAGGTCTGAAAGAATATCTGTTTGGCTTTTACTGTAGCTTTGCTGGCTTTTCCTCTCTTTTTTCTCACTATGGTCAGACTGAGCCAAATGAACAGCTACAGACCGCTGTGGTGCATTCATTTTTTTCTTGTCCTGCGTCTCACTTTCATGGGCACATGCAATATTTAGTTTTTTAAACAAAAGCTCATCAGAAACTCCAATTTGCTCCAGGTATGGCTGGAGATCACGTTTGATGTTATCTTTCTGCAAACCTGTCATAACTGTATGTAGGAACATGTTCTGCACCAATACTGGATCATATTGTAAGCCTGACTCTGACTCTTCTGTCATAGGTCTAGAGTGCGGATTAGAAAGCTCTGAGGAGACTCTTTAATGCTTCTGATAACAGCTGTTTGTATAATTCTGTTGCATTTTTCTCCTGATAATGGCAGCGAAGTATTCTTCTTAGGGTGGGAAATGTAAGGACATTTTTCCCCTCTAAATAGTTACATAGCTGCATGCCTGGGACAATGGCCCTTATCACAGCATCAACAATTTCAGAGTCTTAAAAACCTTTAAGAAGGCCATGTTCAATTTTCCGTGCTAGACTGGAAAAGGTTAGGTGGCCTCCTTCTAAATTCTTTATGCCAAATGGGAGGGGTCTGACCTAAGGTTGATGCTGTCATCCTGAAGGTGGGTGTGGTGTCCTGAACTTTATGTTTGTTCTCCTCATAAATATGTCCTAGTTCTAGAAGTAGAAGTCAATTAAATAAAACTATTTTTATGTGGAAAACAAAAAATAGCAGATCTTCAGCATCCTTCTCGTGTTGTTATGTTCTACAAAAGAAAACAGCTGTTATTTATTACTGAACTGCCACCAAAAATGAAAACAGTAATAGCAAAGAAATATTGGGAGAAGGGAATCAGAAATGTTGATAGCTTACAGTCTTTGCTTGTTCAGTTTAACAGCAGTTTTCTGAACTCCTGTCTGACTCAGAATATTTAGTTTTATAAAAGAAATCCTAACGTTGGTTACTTACATTTCTCAAGTTCCACAAATCCAAACTCTCTCCTGCTTCTTTGCAGAACTGCAATCAGAAGCTTTCACCTATTTTAGCGTAGATAATATTTAGTTTTTTAATTGGGACTAGTTTTGTAGCCTAATATCAAGTTTGGTAACCACCTTACTCTAGCGTCATTTTTTAAATTTCTCGCTCCAAGCATTCACAAGTGCAAACATGTAGAATTAAAAAAAAGCAATCAGCAAGACAGAAGGAAGAACTTAAAGGAATAGTACACCCAAAACATGATTAGCCTTCATTTTCTACTCAC
>NW_015151182.1:245850-248113 GCF_000732505.1 Cyprinodon variegatus
GAAAAACCAGAGAGTTAAACAGCACAGCACAGTTCCATGCGCTGCTATGTGAAAGGGACAGGAAAGACCAGGCAGCTGCAGCTACCAGGCAGAGGAGCTGAGAGAGGAAAAGAAGCCACTGCTGCAACAACGCTGGATTGTAAATTATAAACATGTTGTTCACATCCAATTATTGGTAGAGACAAATAGGTTGATCCAAAATTTTGGTAGGGACACGTCCCTTTGGTCCCTAAGCAAACCTACGCCTATGTGGAAACGTCTGGTCCAAGCGGAAGTCAAACCTCGCCTCATTCAATCCCAGCGGTGCCTCCAGGAATGTTACACCCCTGAAAAGGGGAATAATGAAAAAAACAGACAGACACGGTGTTACTTCTGTCAATTCCATTGTCGTAATGGATGAACAGAAGCAACACGTTTCCCCTGCTTCATATCAGACACAACCAATTGAGTAAAGATCGTCAAACAAACTCCTAGAACACAAAATCTTGAAAGATATCAGTCTTTAGATACTATAGATATATATATATATATATATATGCAAAGCAGAAAAGTAACATTCCATAAAATTTATTTTAAACAGACTTTAACCTGGGTGTCTCTGTGGCTTTTTGAGTTGTGAGACTAGAATAATTGATAATCGATCTCCAGATCAACAGAGTTGGTTCCCATTAACTTTACTCTATTAGAAAAATTAAGTTTTTTAAGAATGTTCCACATGCTAAATATATCCTACAATATGGAATTTTGATAAATGATAATACTTTTTTCCGTTTCAGAGATTTTATAACCTTTACATAAACATTTACCGTTTATTCTATAAACATGTTCTACCTTTCATAAACTGGTTCTGTCAGGTCGGATTGGCGCCCTACCCCTGCTGATGATGATGTCACAATATGGCAACAGCACTCAGACAAACTCTAAAAACAAAATCTCTTCTGCAGTTTCAACTTATTATTTACTATAAATGTTATTATGTTGTGTTCCTTTGGCAACCTAAGGTAGTCGAAAGTAGAAAGCAATCATTCTCAGTCTGGAAGGTGTTGTGCAACTATAATTATAATAGTCGTACTGTCATGTATTCTTTATGAACACCCGCCCTACTGGATGTGTGTTAGAACAACAAATGAAGGTAGGAATTAAGCTACAGTTATGGTGAAACAGATAATTCTGCACGTAATAACACATCCTCCATTATAAGAGTTTATTAACAAAAATCCTTCGACTTCATACAAACACATTTCAGTTAAAAAAAAATCTTAGATAAAGTGGTGAAACTTGATTAAATTATGATATTACATACAAAGAATGCAAAACATGATTTGAGGTCAGGGCCTTCAGGGCCTTCACTGGTGGACTAAAATTAATCAGAAACACTGAGCTACTTTCATGATCTAAACTTTAATTACCTTTAATAATTAATAATTTATTCCAAACCATCCATTTATTATTTTTTCAGCCTCTGTGTCAAACAAATCTTCCCAGGGCTTTCAGAATCAGCGGTGCTGGCTGATGTTACCTTAACGATATTAGTGAGGAATGTTCATCAATCAATCAATCAGCCAATCAGATTTCAGATTTACCCCACTTGGCCAGCTAGAAGGTACACCCTAACGTCACCCTTTTCTTTCCTCTGATTGGTCAGTTAGAGCAAAATGTTTTCAGCCAAGATACTAAGGCTGATACTAAATGGAGATACTAAGACTTCCTGCACAAAGAAAGAAGGATGTATTTTGTTTTTAAATAATCAGCATCTCTGGTGAGTGTGATAAATATATTTATTTTCATGCTTTATGTGCTATTATTGGATGCATATTGTATCTAAGCGAATGTTGATCTCTGCATAGACATATACATAGACACCTCATTGGACGCTGGCCAATGTGCTTAGAGGGCGCCGATCTTGGATCAGACCCCAGTTCAGACAGCTGCTGTCAGAATGAATAGCACCCAGCCCAGATCTCATTTTAATCACATGACATATGAGTCAGAGATAATATTACAATAATCTCTTACCTGTCACAACAAATTAATTCTAAAATGACCTTTACATTAGATGAAACACATTTATTCAGATTAAAAATGATTTGAACTCTAAACTATTTAAAACTGGATGAGATACATGCAAAGTTATATATTTTGAAATTAAATATTAATATGATAAACACAAAGTTTTATATCTTTATATTTTATATACAATGAAATCCCCTCCAACTTCCAGCCACTGGAATGACCCCCTCTTGCATATTTTTTTTACTCTGAC
>NW_015151182.1:249867-260451 GCF_000732505.1 Cyprinodon variegatus
CCGGGACAGGACGTGAAATATGGATATGTCCCGGGAAATACGGACGTTTGGTCACCCTATTTTACCTACAGTTTAAAGAATTACAGTAGTCCAGCCTCGAAGTAACAAATGCATGGACTGGTTCCTCAAAATTAACCCTGGGATCTAACCATTTTGGGATACTTCATAATGTTGCAATGTTCTGCAGATGAAAGAAGTAAATTCTAGGTCCTCATTGTAAATAACACCAAGATTTTATCCTGTATTATCTGAGATCAGTCTCATCCCATCCAAATAAAGCGACTGATTAATCAGCTTCTTTTGCTAAGACTCTGATTAGAGACTATTAATTATGTTTTGTCTGCATTCAGGAGCAGAAAGTTAAGAGTCATGGAGGTTTTTAAGTCTTAAAGACATGCTTGTAATCTATGTAATAGGTTAGCTTCATCCGGATTCATAGGCAGATATAGCTGGGTATCATCAGCATAACAGTGGAAATTAATCCCATGCTGTCTAATAATTCTACCGATTTGGAGTATACAAGTAACCCTGGAGCATGAGGGTCAAATAATATTTATATACATAAATAAGATTTAAACCAGCCTAGGGCTTTTCCTTGAATTCCTATGTTTAAGACTGTCTAAAAGAATATTATAATCAACTGTGTCAAATGCAGCACTGAGATCTAACAGGACAAGTAAAGATACAAGTCTGATGCCATGAGAATATCATTAGTGACTTTTACCAGAGCTGTTTCAGTGCTATGATGAGCTCTAAAACCCGATTGGAACTTTAAAAAAAAAAGTTAATTATGGTGTAAGAGGTTGAACACTTGTTTGGCAACTATTTTCTCAAGAATTTCAGATAAGGAAGGAAGATTAGATATAGGCCTATAATTGACCATACTTCCTTAAATAACTTGGTTGGAAGTGAATCTAACATACAAGTTGAAGGCTTGGATGAAGGTATCATTTTGCTAACTCTGAAAGTTCAAATGGATGAAAACAGTCTTAACCTGGTTCAGATTATATAAACCCTTTCCCCACTGGCTAAAAAAAACAGTTTAAACCTGAGAACAATTGGCTTTTAGTGACAGTGGGAACAGCTCAGTGATGTGTGTCTTCCTGGGCCAAACGACTCGGCAAGCGACCCATGTTAAGATCGCTACAGCTCTTATGGGTATGCTATAATGGGTTGACCTGCTACATTACGTGATACCATTGAATGCAACATACCAACAACAACACTGCTGGCCTGCCGATCTGAGCAAGAATGTTCATTAAGGCTGACAGTGAGTTTAGCTTTAATTAATTCAGTTGAACATTTGTTCCACACATCAGTCCATTTGTTGAAAATCTTCTCCAAAAAGCCAGTGGAAGATGGGATGCTGAGGAAAAAAGGCACAGCAGCTTGGATGTTAAAGGTCAGCTGCCTCCAGAACCTCCTTCCACCTCTCTGCTGTTCCTTTGGACTGCCGGGATTCCTTTTCTTTTAAATTACTCCCTTTGTCCCCATTCCGTGAGCAACACTTGGCTCGACCAATGGGATGAGAGGATTCTGGAGCCTGACAAAGAAAATGGTCTCCAGCTTTGTCTGCGACCTTAAATACCATCCATCCATCCATTCATCCATCCATCCATCCATCCATTCATCCATCCATCCATCCATCCATTCATCCATCCATCCATTTTCCGTCACGCTTATCTCTGCTGAGGTCGAGAAGGGTGCTGTTGCTTATCTCCAGCTGTCTATGGGCAGAGGCGGTATCACAGTCTTTGTTCTGTTATGTGTTCTTTTAAGTATTCAGTTTTACTTTGCTCCATGTTTTCTAGTTTTATTGGTTTAATTCCTATTTTGTTGTGTTTTCGGGTTACATTTCAGTTCTTATGTTTTTATTTGTTGCCCTCTGTTGCCCTCTTGTGTTGGTCTCCTTTTCCCTAGTTCCTTTCTAGACTGCTCTCTTCATTTGGGTCCTCAAAATACAACCAAACCCTGACAGGTGGGGTTCACCCTGGTCAGGTCGCCAGTCCATCCCAGGGCAACACGAGACAAACAGGACAAACAGCCATTCACGCCTACACTCACACCTAAGGAGAATTTAGAGAAACCAATTAACCTAACAGTCATGTTTTTGGACTGTGAGAGGAAGCCGGAGTACCCGGAGAGAACCCATGCATGCTCAGGGAGAAGATAAAAACTTCCTGGAGAAAAAACCCTGCACTGGAAATCCATCTTGCTGCAAGGCAGCAGTGCTACCCACTGCAAAGCCCTCCTTACATACTATGTAAATGCTATTTTGGGCCTTAAGAGTCTGATTGGTTTCAATCTCTTTCAGTGTATCCAACTCCCCACTGGGGGGTGTTCAGTAGACTCACCCTGTTCTCAACAAGAGAGTCTTAAACATTTGGTCAAAGGTCAGAAGATGGTCCACCACTAAGCTTATGCTTGAACATGGTCTTCATCATGGACTCACTTATTCAGATTTGGCCCCAATGAGTCCCCAACCCAAGTCCTGGCTCTAGGCCGAGGTCTGTACCAGGCGATGTGGTAGGTTTGGATTTTCTCATCTTGATAATTTTTTTTTGAAACTCTCTTTGTCTGACTTGTCTCCGGAATCAGCTGATGGGTTCCTGGACATGAAATGCTGGACAAGCTCTACACCCTCAGCAGGGTCCTGGAGGGTGCATGGGAGTTCGCCCAACCAGTCTACATGTGCTTTGTGGACTTGGAGAAGGCGTTCGACCGTGTCCCTCTGGGGGCCCTGTGGGGGGTTCTCCGGGAGTACGGGGTGCCGGGCCCTTTGATACGGGCTGTCGGGTCCCTGTATGACCGGTGTCAGAGTCTGGTCCGCATTGCCGGCAGTAAGTCGGGCTCGTTTCCAGTGAGAGTTGGACTCCGCCAGGGCTGCCCTTTGTCACCGATTCTGTTCATTTCCTTCATGGACAGAATTTCTAGGCGCAGCAAAGGTGTCGAGGGGATCCGTTTTGGTGGCCTTAGGATTGCATCTCTGCTTTTTGCAGATGATGTGGTCCTATTGGCTTCATCGGGTCATGATCTGCAGCTCTCGCTGGATCGGTTCGCAGCCGAGTGTGAAGCGGCGGGGATGGGGACCATGGCCCAAATCCGAGGCCATGGTCTTGAGCCGGAAAAGGGTAGAGTGCCTTCTCCGGGTCAGGGGCGGTGTCCTGCCCCAGGTGGAGGAGTTTAAGTATCTCGGGATCTTGTTCACGAATGAGGTAAGAAGGGAGCGGGAGATCGACAGGCGGATTGGTGCAGCATCTGCCGTGAAGCGGGCGCTGTACCGGTCTGTCGTGGTGAAGAGAGAGCTGAGTCAAAAAGCAAAGCTCTCGATTTACCGGTCGATCTACGTTCCTAGCCTCATCTATGGTCATGAACTCTGGGTCATGACTGAAAGAACGAGATCGCAAATGCAAGCGGCCGAAATGGGTTCCCACCGTAGGGTGGCTGGGCTCTCCCTTAAAGATAGGGTGAGAAGCTCGATCATCCGGGAGCGACTCAGAGTAGAGCCGCTGCTCCTCCACGTCGAGAGGAGCCAATTGAGGTGGCTCAGGCATCTGATTAGGATGCCTCCTGGACGCCTCCCTGGTGAGGTGTTCCGGGCACGTCCCACCGGGAGGAAGCCCCGGGGAAGACCCAGGACACGCTGGAGAGACTATGTTTCTCGGCTGGCCTGGGAACGCCTTGGGGTTTCTCCTGAAGAGCTGGAAAAAGTGGCTGGGGAGAGGGAAGTCTGGGCCTCCCTTATTAAGCTGCTGCCCCCGCGACCCGACCCCTGATAAGCGGAGGAAGATGGATGGATGGATAATTTAATCACTGCAAACGTATTAGTTTTAGGTATAAATTATGATCCATTGTTTATCCTTGCAGACCGGACTTTTCCTTTAAGTTAGACATATTTCACTTCTGTGTGCTCCATCTCCACACCCTTATTTTGATACCAGAGGTCAGAAACAATCATTGTTTTTTAAAGTTATTTTAAGACTTCAGTTTGGTTCAGTGATTGTCTTGGCATGAGGCCAGGCCCGACTGAGGATGTTCAAGCTGGGAGGTATGGGGGACCTGGAGAGTCACTGAAAAAGAAAACCAATTTAAAAGTAATTTGTTATAATTCAATTTGCAGATATGCAATTAGAAAATGCTTTTCAAATTAGATAACAAATTACCTGATTTAAATGTTAAATTTCAAAAGCTGGTTTTCTTTTTCAGTGGCTCTCTAGGTCCCCCACATGGAGGAAGAATCTGTTCAGCTCTTATAAAAGAAGGAAAAAAAACACTGAGCTGAGTTTTAAGTTTTTCAACTAGAGGAGAAGAAGGAGGAGGAAGAGGTGGAGGAGGAGGAGAAATGGGAGGAGTGAGAAAGTCAAAAGTGTTAAGTGAAAAGAAAAGTGTCAAAGTGAAATGCGTGTGAAGGCTCTTCTGTACACAGTTTCTCTGCATACCATTTGTCTAACTTGCCCTTCCTCCTCCCAGCTCTGGGACCGTGTGAAAACAGAGACCTGCACAGGAGTGAAGACATGCAGCACAAAGTGAACTTTACCTTGCTGGATCATAAATAGAAGCTGTGGTTTCCTGGAGCGGCTGTGGATCCTGTAGGAAGGAGGGATGAGGCTTAACACATCTGAAGCATTTTGTTTTCCTACCAGTTGTAAAAAACACTGAGCCTTTTGCTCCATCAGAGGGGGACTTCTGGGACCTGCAGTCTTGGTCTCCCATTAGCTGGAACGGATCTGCCAGTTTGCTGCTGGTGAGGATGTGGAAGCGAGGGACTTCAGGGGTCTGAGGATAATGCCATGCAGTTGATGGTTTTGCTGCTTGTGCCATGCTAAGAGGCAGTTCACCTCTCGCGAGTGTGTTTTTTTGTTCTGTGTGTCTGCTGGTGGCGCTCAGCCAAAGAGCAACTACCCCCAGAAAAAGAGGCTGCATCCGAGACATTACCCATCAGGTGTCTACACTTATGAATTGCTCTTCAATGCAGGTAGGGCTCCGAACAAATGTCCTCTTGGCAGATTTATTATATGTATAATCAAAAGTTAAGTACAAATTAATCAGTAAATATCAGCATCATCTTTATAGAGCTTCATTCAGGTAAATGAATTACAGTGGAAACATTCAGCTGAGATCCTGAGAAAGGGTCAAAGATCATCAGAGGCACAAACTCCAAGTTCTCAGGGTTCTGTTTTCATTTTGAAGAAACTGGAAAAAACTAAGGTTGTTCTTTAAGGAAGACACTCAGAGTGCTTTCCTTTCTCCTGGAGGTCCATCTACTTTGGAGCAGACTAAAATTGCCAATAAATGGTGTTTTTTTAAAACTGTCAATTTGAGCAAAAAATGTTCTACCTGAAAACCAAACTGCATGTGCAGGGAGTTAATAGAGATGGGAACGAAGGTGTAGAAGCACAGAGGAAGCTGTTCCATAAGCTTTTCTCCAGGCTTATGGGTTTATCTAAGGACAGATGCACATCTCACCTGATGGATGGATCCAGTTGGAACCCAACACTTCACTGAAATAATTTAAAACCCAAAATGAAGTACTTGTAAGGTTGAACGCCATAGTAGATGCCTCCCGTGGTGCCCTCTAGTGGCTATTGTAGGCATTGCTGCGGCTTGTGATCCACAGGTCTGAAAAAGATCAGATTTAATCTTAGTCTAGACGTTCTGTCCGAAGGCCTCTTCTCATATGAAGCATCAGTTTCAGTTACTAGAGGCAACTTTTGGGTTCTGGGGCTCAGATTAACCTGGCATCAATCTGTAGCTGTATAATCATCAGCATTCAGACCGGAACATCTACATGTTCCTAAAAAGTAAAAGAAAAAACAACAATCCTCTGGACAAGTTTGAAGATGTTTTGCTTTTCCATCCAGGAAGCTTTTTCAATTCAAAAAGTTAGCATTGAGTTTGAAGCTTTATAGAGTAACCCAAAAACAACAGGCAAATTGAACCACAGGAAAGGATCCGTTCCTTAGGAATGGGGAGTTGTTTGCCTGCAGCATCCGATACTGATCTATGCATCTGAAAGGGGGGTCGTCAGGGGGAATTGTTGGCCCAGTTGCTCAGGCGAGATGTTTTGGTCCACTGCATTGGGGGGTGGGGGTTTTGAAATAGGTATGCTGAGACCCCCTTTGTTTAAGGTTGTTTTTTCTCTCTTAACATAAATGGCTTCCTTCATCTACAGGTCGTTATCAATTAATGACATCAGGAGTCTTTTATCGATATGTCCTCCACTTCATCCGGTCTAAAAATTTCTTCTGCCCCCATCTACTGCTGTCCTCACTTTTCTTTCATTGAACAGTAGCTATGCCAAGTTGAACCCATCATTTGTCTATTTCAAACGATATGAGTTATAATTGCCCTAATTGAAGGAGGATTTGTTTTAACTGTAGCGCCCGGGGGGACATGTCTCCATCCCTTTTGTTTTACTTCCTCCCCAACAGGCCGAAACAGCACAGAACATGAGCCATGTCTGCAGGCAGCAAAATCTTGATCATGTTGAAAGTTTAAAAAAATAACCAACCATTGTTTATATGGGCTCAGAATCCAAATTCTGATCATGATGTGTATTTCCTGGCTCCTGCCTTTGTTCAGAATAAAATCTCCCTGGCAGGCACAGAGTTGTCATATTTCCTTACAGGTTTGACTGAGCCCCCAGAATGGATGCACTCCAGGATCTGAGAGCAGCTGAGGTGTTGATGCTTTGCAAGATTAAACCAGGCTCAGCAACTCCAGCTGTTACCGCTGCCGCCTTAAAAAATGAAGGAGAACAGGACCCCATCTGAGTCACATTATCAATACAAAATGGACACTGATCTGATTAAGGATCGCCATTAACAGCTGCATGTTTAGAGTTCAAGAAATTTCTACTGAGCCAAATCCAACAATAATGTTCCAAATGTTGTGTCTAATTGGGACTCGGTCCAGAGGAGCAACAACTTACATGAGACAAGACATGGACTTAATGCCGTAGAAAATGTATTTGAGACATTTAAATCGAAAAATGTTTAAGCCTTCATGCTCCCTCGATAGATCCCTGCCTAGGCTGAGAGCCCTAGCATCATAATTGGAAAATATGCCACTGCTGCTGATTTTATTCATAATTATGCAGAAGCAGAAAACTAAATCTTTGGTCTTAATTGAGACAAGATGAGGAGAGATGTAGAGTATCAGGTTTTCAGGTATCAAGTTATCCAGTAAACCGGCGCAGGCCGGTGGCAGGATTAATTTATCCCGAGTCTGACGCATATTTAAAAACAAAAAAACTTGATTAATCCGAAATGCAATAAATAAATAAAAAAATAAATATTTTATTATTTTTTATTTACCTTTGATCTGAGATGTGACACAAGGAAAGCTTTCGACATTGCGTTCCCTTTACTGGAGGGACTCAGAGAGCAAACACTAAATGCTAGATGGATTTTTATGGATTTGTTAGATTGTTACTATGCAGCACAGGTTCCAATAAGGTTTATTGCTCTATAACTGTTGATACCAAATTAACTGGGGTGTCATTTCTGTTCCTATTAGCAGAATGGAGGATGTTCCCAGGGTTTAGTTCATGACTACAGGAATCCAACATCCTGCAAATCTGTTTCTCCTCAATTATTTTTACAACAGGCACTAAAAGCTTCTTTTTTTATATAGAGCTTTGGAGACAGGAAATTATTGTTGGCTCCCAATCTAACAGAACGCACAGCTGCAGATATCAGTGAAGTTCATTTTTTGTTAATTTATTAGGGATCCCATTAGCTGTTGCCATGGCAAACAATTAGTCTTCCTGGGGTCCGGATTAAAAACCCACAATACAAAGCACAGTCATAAAAAATATTACATTTCCAAAAATGTCATCTCTTAACACATGGTTTAGAAATGATCAGAGAATGAAAAAAAGAACAATACAAAAACAAAATTAAAAACAATCCACTGGACTTTGTTTTCAAGTTTGAAGATGTTTCGCTTCCCGTCCAGGAAGCTTTTTCAATTAAAAATGTCAGAAATAGCGTTGAGTTCCGGGTTTTATACAGCAGCACAAAAAAACCTTGTTTTTTTTTTTTTTTAAACAAATTGAAACAGACAAAGGGGTCAACCCCTTTGGAATGGGGGTCGTTCGGCTTCTTTTGTTAGACTGCAATGCCCCATACCTGTCTATATCTATGAAAGGGGGGGGGCATAAAAGGGAATTGTTGGTCTGGCTAAATAGGCAAGCTCCTCTGCTTACCTATACAGAGGCTGGGGTTAGGATGATAGTGGGAAGGCATCAACTCTATTGCTGCATTGTATGTTGTTTTTTCACTCTTAACATAGATGGCTTCCTTCACGTCCCTCTAAAACCTCCTATTTTCTTTGTCCAAAATGTGAACATTCTGGTCCTCAAAAGAATGTCCTTTGTCCATAAGGTGTAGGTGGACTACAGAGTCTTGTCCCGAGGAGGCCGCTCTTCTGTATTGGGCCATGCATCTGTGGAGAGGTTTGGTTTCTCCAGTGTAAAGATCAGAGTATTTCTCACTGTATTGAACTGCATACGCCACTCCTCTCATATTTGGTCTGGGGGTTTTATTTTTAGAATGCACTAATCTCTGTTTAATGGTCTGGTTTGGTTTGAAATGTGCTGGGATTTTGTGTTTGGAGAAAATCCTCTTGAGTTTGTCAGAGACTTCAGCAACAAATGGAATGGAGATGTTTTTGCGTTTGATCTGCTGTGTGTCTTTTATATATCCTTGGTGATTTGACAAACACCCAGTTTGCATATCTGCAGGTTTGAAGAGCACCTTTGATGTGTTTCTGTTCTGTTTTTGTAGGAACATGCTCAGAGCGATGTTGTAAGGTTCTGATGACTGTGTGGTAATGGTAATGTTGAGGGCCAGGTTGTTACACATGGTCCAGTCATGTATGGCATTCAGTTCTCTGCTCAACACCAGATTTACTTCCCTGCATGAAGATGAAGCAAGATACAAAGGAAATAGATTAGATCACATCTTGACACTTGAAGCAATATTGATTCATATATTTGTTGTTGCTTTTTTGGCATAAATGGAAGCATCAATGAGATCACATTCATTTTCCTTCCCTAAAAAGAGGAAGTAAAGTTTTTTTATTTTCTTTAACTTTTCCTTTTTGGTTAAACTTCTTTCTATGTTTTCTTTAAACTACACCCTATACAGCGATAGCAGGTGTATTTACAACAACTTCAGCGGCATGTCTTCTATTTATCATATGAAGACATCAAACAAAGTTAAAATTTTTACATATTAATTAATAAAACCAATAAGTTCTGTGTAATTTAATTGGTAAAGATCAAAGATAATACAGGAAATCTGTAGCTGACCTGAATTGCCTGATATTTATAAGTTGCTTTTGTGCCTGTTTGGTTACAATTAGACCCTTATTTCATGCAAACATACGTTTTTTTTCATGTTACATGAAAGTAGGATGAGGATACCCAGAGGTGTCAAGTAACGAAGTACAAATACTTTGTTACTGTACTTAAGTACACATTTTAGGTATCTATACTTTACTCCATTACCTCTGACTTCTACTCATTACATTTTCACACACGTATCTGTACTTTCTGTTCCTTACATATTCAAAACAGACGTTACTCATTACTCTTGGCTTCGGATCCGGACCCACCTGATGGCTAATCTGGACCCAACTTTATTTAAAACATTTATAAATTACCACATGTTGTCTGACGGCAGTGTCTAAACATCACTTGCGCCGCTTCTCCTGTTACCCCCGAAATCCCACATCCACCGCTCCGCCCCGCTGCGCTCCAGACCTCCTGCACAAAGCAAAGCCTACAGCCTCTGCTGTTCCTCACATATTGAGGATACCACTATATTCAAATTCAACTTATGCAGTGGTGGCCTAGTGGTTAGGGCATAGAGCTTGGAATCCTGAGGTTCTGGGTTTGAGACCCACTCCCACAGACTGACACTCTGGCTCTCTGAGCAATACACTGAACCCCTGATTGCTCCCCTGGTGGGTACAATGGCAGCCCACTGCTCCCCAAGGGGATGGGTGAAATGCACAGTGGTGTCAAAAGTACACACATTTCTTAGTTAAGTAGAAGTATACTACAGTTTAAAAACACTTGAAGTATCAACTTGACCTCTTTACTCAAGTAAAAGTGAAAAAGTACGTTCTCCAAAAACCACTGAAAGTATAAAAGTATAAAGCAACCTTTTAAAAAAACAGCCAGAGGCCACTGTATAAATTGAAAGCTCAATTTTTTGACTATTTTGAAAAATTCCTTGAGGTAGGGCCAAGGATGAGGGAGGTCTTGTTGGTCTCCGTCTCCCAATACGCTCTCGCCTGTGTCCGACCTTTCAGACAATTCAACATGTTTTTCTGAATCCTACATTTTAGCATGGCATAGATAATTCACGTTTACAGTTTGAAGAACACCTGCTTGCTTCTGATGATTTCCTTTAGCTAACCAATGAGTGTTTGCCTTATACAACTCATCCAACCACACTAGTTTTCACTAGATGTGGATGGAGCCGTTTATCTGCATTGGATGGAGCTAGGGCTGCAACAACGAATCGATAAAATCGATAAAAATCGACTTTTAAAAGCGTTGGCAACGAATTT
>NW_015151182.1:263353-268153 GCF_000732505.1 Cyprinodon variegatus
TACAGATTGCATTATTTAAAAAAAATGTATTTTGCAGATTCACTTCTTTCTATCGTACGACAGGTACTAGAGATTTTTTTTTCTTCTATTTGGAGAATAAAGCCATAACATTACGAGAATAAAGTAAAAAAAAAAATTATTAAAGTTGTAAAATCACAAGAACCAAGTTTTATTTTATGACAACTCCTACAATAGGCCTAAGCACTTTCTTTACTAAAATGAGGAATGTTGAGTATTAGTTATAATTTGGCTCTGGTTTGACAAATAAGGAATTCTTTTAGTGACCAGCATCAAATTAGGCAGGAGGTCAAAGTGGACTCAGGTTTCTGTTTGGTGCTGCTGGTCGCCTGTCACATGCTGGTCGTTCTCTCTGAAATGGGTTGTTTATGATGACTTTATTCTCATAATATTACAATTTTATTCTCATAATTTTATGACTTTATGCTCGTAATGTTTAGGTTTTATTCTTGTAACATTATGACTTTATTCTCGTAATATTACAACTTTATTCTCGTCAATTTAAGACCTGATTCTCATTATTTTACGACTTTATTCTCATAATGTTATGATTTATTCTCGGAATATTACAATTTTATTCTCATAATTTTACGACTTTATGCTCGTAATGTTTAGATTTTATTCTTGTAATATTATGACTTTATTCTCGTTATCTTACAACTTTATTCTCGTAATTTTCTGACTTTATTCTTGTAATGTTATGACTTTATTCTCATAATGTTATGATTTGTTCTCATAATATTACAATTTTATTCTCATAATTTTATGACTTTATGCTCGTTATGTTTAGATTTTATTCTCGTAATATTACAATTTTATTATCATAATTGAACGACTTTATGCTCGTAATGTTTAGATTTTATTCTTGTAATATTATGACTTTATTCTCGTAATTTTACGACTTTATCTTCGTAACTGTACAACTTTATTCTCGTAATGTTATGACTATATTCTCGAAAAAGAAAAAAAATCTCTAGCCTGGCCCTGATACTCGGTCTCCATGGACGTTAGCAATAAGACTTTTACTGGTCAAGAACAAGATATTTTATTGGGCTTCAAGTGAAGACTGTGATCTGTAAAACGCAATTTGAAAATAAGTCAAAAGAGATTTGAAAAGGAAAATAAACTATATTGAAACCGTAAACTAATTTTTGCGGATATTTTGTTTTTAGAAAAATATACTTGGAAAAATAAATAAAAAGAAATTTGTATTTCGGGATAATGTAGTTCTGTATTGCATGGTTTTCAAACTGAAACGTATCAAATGTGTTTTTTATTTCTTCTTACAAATGTGTTCTTTACTTGCAATAAGTTAAGAATCGGGCCCTGATGTTGACTTTAACACCATATCCAACATGTTTAAGGCCTTCATTAAAGCAGTGATAATATGCCTGACAAGACTTGATGAGTCTAACAGTCTGCAAATATTTTATCTGAAGCTGCTCGTGCTTGTCTAATCTTCCCAGCATTGTCCATCATCTCTCTCCCATTGAGACAAGTTTCCACATATTTGAATAAGCAGAAGACGACCTTAGGGGAAATGGCAGCAAATAATGAACGCTCTGGACGGGGTTTTTCTTTCTTTGTCATATGCAAATTTTTCTACCAAATAAATCTTTTTTTTTTTTTCGCCGACAGCTTGTCTACCCTGAAGCCGAGGCACATCCAGGTTTCTCTGCTTCCAACAGGAACTGATAGTAACTAACAGCTGCTGTAAAAATTGATTTCTTGATTATTAGATAATATAAAAAGTGCTTTATCTTATCTTAATGGGAGACTGGAGTCGGAGGCCATATGAGTGTTCCAGCTATCAGAGGTCCATCTGCAAGCAAAACTGCTGTCTATGTTGTTGGGCAGAAGCGTTTCAGTGATTTTTGAATCTTGGGCATTTTTTAATGATCAGATTGGCTTGTGATTGGGTTTTGGACAAGAATTTAACCACACAGAGGTTCGGATCTGTCTGGGTTGAGTTGAGGTTTTGAGGACCCCAATGCAAAAACAGAGGCAGAGGTGAATTTTGCAGATTTAATGAAGAAACTGAGGAAAAATTCCAAAAATACATTGAACCAAATAAAAAACCAAAAACGTCAGGGAAAACCCACGTAGGAAGCCAGAGACAAGGGAAGCAACAAAACAGCCCTCAGCAATGGCGTAACGACACAACAATAGGCCCGCAAGCAACATTATCTGGGTGGGCCCCATATGAAGTACAACACCCCGCCTCAGCTCACCATCATGTTGAACTCTGCCTTGTGTTGGAGTATAAATGAGGTCCGGTCTGTCAACTTAGTATCAGGTGGGTATAAGAGGAATTTTTCACACCATTACATCTGCAAAGAGACATTCTAGTTCACAATTGCATAGGGGGCCAACCAGGTTTCAGTGACAGGGCCCCTAAGCGGTCAGAGGCCCCTAAGCAACTGCAGTCTCTCCTTACCGATAGTTACACCATTGGCACTGAGTGACTGCAGAGGTGGGGTATATATTGGGAGACTGAACCAAGACAAGCTAATCAGCAGATATGGAGCAGGTGTGAGTGGGCTAACAAGAAGGGATCAAGGAAGAAGGAAACAAACACAAGAGGGCAACAGAGAGCAACACAAGAGCTAAAGCACTCAGCACTGGTAAAACTACAAAGACACTAAAAAATAGAACCAAGCAGAGGGCAGAACCCTGACAGGATCAGAACACTGGAGATCATCTTGTAAAGGTTTAGGTCCTCCTCCAGCTCAGCAGGAATGCAGTGTGTCTGAGACACTTTTTAACCTGTCAGGTCCCTCTGGCATCAAATTAACAACTGTCTCCAAAGTTCAAATTACTTAAGTTTTGCTTAGTCATAGTGCTTAGATTCTTAGTCATCCAGGTCATAGTCATTCCGTAAAAGTAAAAAAAAAAAACAATCCACTGCACTTGGTTTCAAAGGTTTGAAGGCGTTTCGCTTCCCATCCAGGAAGCTTTCTCAATTTAAACGTCTGGATCGCAGTGAGTTTGAGGTTTTATATAGACCAGGCCTTGTATTGCTTGGAAACATGCAAATTAAGAAGCTTTCTGGAGGGGAGGCGAGACGTCTTCAAACCTCGACTCCTCCTCCTAAGTCTCTCTCTGATGTTCGTAGACTTGACTTCAAAGTCTAATCTTGAAAAGGAGCAAGTCTGGGTCTCAGGTTTTGCAGATGACTTTGTGCCTTAAGGTAAAACATGTAAGAACAGACATGGGTTTCTACAATCAGGAGTGGCTTTAAATTATGTTTCCTCCTGCGGAAGCTAAGAGCAAAGCTACTGCTCCTTCATAGGGGCAGCAGTTGGCTGGTGTGCCTAAGAAGTTCATAGGCACATCTACCTTCAGTGGACCATGCCTTTGCATTTTCTTTCACCAGAACTACATGGTATACTGTGAATTTTAAATGATAGGATATTCTAATCATCCCCAATTAGTGCCGATCTCACCAGCTTTTCTCAGATATTTTCTTATATTAAGAGTTGGTTGTTCTTTTTTTTTTCTTTCTTGAACTTTGTTAATCATTTTAAATGATGCTCTCCCGTGTTTCTGCACTTTAGTTTAATTCACACAAATATGGGGGCGACATAGTTTTGCTGTTCAGGGTTTAATACAGCATCTACATATTCATGTCTGTGATTCACATATTACCACACACTGATGGTGGCACGCTACATTGTAGCCCCACACTGGAAAAAATCAGAGTTTGGATCTTGGTTTGTACCTGATGAGGTTCAGACTGTGGAGAGAGGGAGCCGGTTGGGTCCAGAGGCTGTGGTTCCAGCAGAGAGTTCAGCAGCGACAGAGCTTAGCTTCAGGCTAGCGAGATTCAGACCTTGAGTAGTTCTTCTAGTTCTCTCCTGAGAACTAGTTGAGAGATTCTGACTGAGGATCTTCAGGTTTGGCTTCTGTGGGCAGGCAGGCAGGTTTCCAGACATGAGCTCCTCCAGAGCTACTGAGTTCAGTCGGGTTTCCTGTGAGCAGAGAGGACAGAGACTGGTTAGGATCAGATTCCTCTCTAGAGCAGACAGAGATTCAAGTTCAGGTTGAGGCTCAGGTTCCGCTAACCAAAACTGGTCAACACTCCGGCGCTGAAGACAGGTCTGGTCGCTGCTTAAGTAGGAAGGTCTCCTGATGGGCTGATGATCCTCAGGTGTGTAGGAGGCTCCAGCTCAGGAGACCCACAGCGCTCTCTGCTGGAGACAGGTGGCAGATCTCCAGATCCCAACAAAAATATGAAAAAACTATTTGACCCACATGCAGATCACACACAGGAAACGTTACCGGAATGTTTTAGAAAGAAATTGACAAAATATTAATATTTTCTGCGATGAGCTCCGTCGTCCGGGTGCTGGTTTGCAACAAATCTGACTCACTAACAATTTAAGTAAACTATTTTCATTAATTTGAGACAAAACTATACGAATACTTCTATTATAATAAACTAAACTTACAATATTCACCAATGTTTGAAGCCATTTCCATTTTTCCTCTGAGCATGGAGCAGCCAGCAAAAAGACATGCAAAAAGAGGGCTGCATTTGTCTGCTGTATAACCAGGAGTCTTTCAATCCGAATAGACCTCGGCGCCGCGCTATGACGTTATCGAATCCAGCCACCGGATTTGAATACAGCAGGTCTCTCCTAGCCTGACGTAGTCCTACTCAATTCTAGTCAGAATATGAGTCTGATACTGCTTCATAGAGCTGTGATTATGGGGCGTGTTTCGAACGAACCAGGAAAAAAAATGCCTCTGCACTCAATTGGATAGACCTACAACACATAA
>NW_015151182.1:268255-269854 GCF_000732505.1 Cyprinodon variegatus
GTTTCTCTGTTCCTCTTTTAAAATTAATTTGCTGTCGATATCTTCTAGAACAGACCTAATAGCAGAATCTACACACCTAAACTCTCTGGCGGCAGCCATATTTGTTGTCACCCAAGCGCGCTTTGGTCACGTGGTTGATTACGTTACTTTTGATCATCTGTCCATCATCGTATAAAGCCCGCCCTGACAATTTGATTGGCCCACCAGATATTCTACGAGCATACTCGCGCTACTATTAAGCAATGCCAGACCGAACTTCCCGACCTCAAACATTGTGGGCGGGACTTAGTTCGAAATGGCACCCAGGCTAGGTCTCTCCCAGACTCCCACAGAAATGAAACTTTGAAAAACCTTTAAATCAAAAAGCTTTTCTGCTTTGTTTTTCAAATTCTGTTTCTTAAATACATATTTTTTTATCATTTATGTTTTCTAATTTATTTTCATTTTTTGTTTCGCCGTTGGATTATTAAAGCATTTCTGATTCTGATTCCTTGTTGATGGGACAGGTGTTGTGAATGAAACGGTGCCCAGCTTGAAAGAGCTCCTGTGTGTCACTGAATGTGTGCATTGATGACTGAAAGACATCTTCTGCCTCCATTTATCTGTTTCCTACAGTGTGTTGAATTCATCTTAATGTGGATTTAAAGACATTTCAATCAGTGGTTCTATTGGTTACCAAGGCGATGCTCCAAGGCAGCTAAGAACAGCTCCTCTTGACAATTTCACAAAATATGCTAGTTTAAAACTATACAAACTAGACATCAAACCTGTATCTATGATCTCCAACAAACTGCTGGAGCTACGGTCACAAAATGTTTTAAATACCTACATTAATGAACATTTAAAAAGCTGTGGAGTGCTACGGCAGCAGTACCGGACAGTGCTGTTGGCCTGGGGGGGGGCTGATGCTATACCACGCCATTTGAAACAAAGAGCTCTGTGTGAATGGAGGCTCTTCTGAGACTGTTCCCAGGCAATATTCAGCATCTAGAAGGGAAGCACAGCACTCTGCAGGTGAAAATGAGGAGGGCACTCTAGATGGTTCCCTGCCAAATGCTGAAACATCCCCAGCCGGCTCCTCCCGGCCCCCTCCGGCTTCCACACCTTCTCCAGCGTCGTCTGTCGTTGCTAAACCTGCCGATGGCACCACTGCTGCTTCAACCACGTCAGCCTCTTCAACTCAGGGGGCTACCACCCTCACAGCATCGTCATCATCGTCCTCTTCCTCCCCTGAGCCAGGAGAAGCGAGTGCTTCAGGAGCCAGAGGCAGTAGTAGCAGCTCAACAACAACTGCTGCTTACCTTATCAAGGCTGCACTTTAAAAAATGAAAATTTCTAGAGAGATGTTCTAAACAAAATTTCTTTTTGTTTACACTTGTGTATACAAAAAGAACAAAATACATCTGTCTAAGTCTAAGTCTAGTGGAAAATATTGCTGGAGGGGAATATTCAAAAAAAAGTTTAATCAACCAAAGCTTTCATGACCCCCATGTAGTACCTCCGTGGACCCCCAAGGGGTCACCACTGCATGAAAAGTGAGATTTTCGTCCCCGTAAACCCCCGTAAACTCCCACAGATCTGCCTGATTTTCATCAGTTT
>NW_015151182.1:273719-275324 GCF_000732505.1 Cyprinodon variegatus
CACTTTTCATGCAGTGCACGGACCCCCTGTTGAAGACCTCTAAAGGACCAGTTTGTGCCAGTTTTGTACTTTTCTCCTGCTTGATCAAGCATCAGTTTTTGAGGAGTTGGGAATGAGAATATGTTGTAAAGGCAGAGTAGGCACGAACACTAACTTTTCTCCTTGAAGTTCACTTCAAGGAGGATGATGCTATAAAGTTCCTCTGTTTTTATGGTGTATGGTATTTTGAAAACTGCTCATTTTACATATATTATATTGTGTTTTTCCCCAGGAATTGGAGGACCTTAAGCTCTACACACCAAATCGTACCAGCTATGAGGTGAGCAGCCAACTTCTTTTTCATCACTGAGAGTAATCAGTTAGACCGGATTTGAGCAAATGAGGTGGTTACCAAGTCAATTTTCTGCATGCTACAACAAGAGTTTAATCCGTTGTGAAAATTCTGTTATCTTGTTAGGCAGATTTCCATAGAACAAGCAGTACAGCTATTTTAGTGCAAAATAAACAACATTACAGTACAGCTTTTCATTTCTTCATCCCTGCCTGGGTGATTTTCCAGCCTTGTCAGTTCACTATTAATGGGGTCATATAGGAGTAAGCAGCTCAAAATTTCCTACAGTACTATCTAGGGAAATTACGAGGCCAAGTTTTACTGGGATTTGTTGGCTCTGGCAAACAGAAAAAGTGCAGTAGACACAAGAAGGAAGTCATCAAGTCTGTCTGAGCTTTTGCTGCAGGAATACATGTCGGATGGTATAGAAAACTATGATGAGAAGGAAAACTTAGTTATCCACCAGCCATGACGGCTGCTATAATGAAAGCTTAATCTAAAGCAGCTGAGCATGATGATCATGTACACA
The DNA here is from genome assembly GCF_000732505.1 of Cyprinodon variegatus. Classification (NCBI taxonomy): domain Eukaryota; kingdom Metazoa; phylum Chordata; class Actinopteri; order Cyprinodontiformes; family Cyprinodontidae; genus Cyprinodon; species Cyprinodon variegatus. The sequence goes on from NW_015151182.1 coordinate 274,580, forward strand.
ACTTAAACTTAGGAGGCACTGTCATTCAGCTCCTACATCAGTAACATTATCTGTTCTGCCTATTTTCACTTTTGAAAAATGTATTATCTTTGTCCCTCTTTCCCCGCACTTTGCCTCTATTCTTGTCCATAGCCTCATCACCTCCTACAGCGTTTACTATAACTCTCTTCATTTTGGTCTTCCTCAGAAGTCCCCCCCATAAGTTGTTTTGCCATTGATAGATATCCCCCTTGGTGTTTGATGTTTACTTGCATACCATGGATGATGAATATATGCCATCATGGTGAGGCTAACTGGTTTGACTGAACCCATTTTTATTCTGTCTCCTTGGTGATTATTCTTGGCAGCCATAGTGCATAATGTTGACAGTAAAGTCTATTTTAGATTATATCCAGGGGAGGAAATTCCATGCTTATATGGACTCCCAAAAATTCACAAGGAAGGAGCACAACTCAGGCCCATTGTCAGCAGCATTAACTCAGTAACATACAACATTGCTAAACAGCTTTCTAATATCTTAGCCCCCTTGGTGGGAAACACACCACATCACATAGAAAACTCCAAATACTTTGCCAACAAAGTCAAACATTTAAGGATGGCACCAGGAGAAACCCTGGTATCGTTTGATGTTACTTCACTTTTCACATGCATACCTATAACAGAGGCAGTGGAAACAGTCAGGACACGTCTTAAACAAGATAGTGACTTAAACAACAGGACTAATTTCACTCCGGACCAGATCTGC
>NW_015151182.1:276679-280667 GCF_000732505.1 Cyprinodon variegatus
GAACTCACTGCGGATCCAGACATTTGAATTGAGAAAGCTTCCTGGAGAGGTGGCGAAACGTCTTCAAATCTTGGAAACCAAGTCCAGTGGATATTTTTTTTACTTTTACGGAATAGTGCAAAATGTATTAGTTTTGCATTTCCACGCAGGACACAATCTTTGTCTTTTTTTTATTAACCACACCTATGGAGCATCTTTTCATACAATACAGGGCATTATTGTTAAAAGTATATACCTCTGAAGAACAATTACCATACAAAATACAATCAACATAATGTTGTATTTTTGAGTCTGTTACTCATACTTAGTGAATATCCATCTTCTTCCACTTATTCTGTTAGGAAGGCGGTGGGGCCAGAGCCTCTCCAGCAGTCTATTGGCATAAGATGGTGTACACCCTGGACAGGTTGGCAGTCTTTCACAGGGCAACACAGAGACATACAACCTTACACACACTCACCCTTAAGGACAATTTAGAGAAGCATGCAAACTCCATGCAGAAAAAGCTCGGGCTGGGAATCGAATCCAGAACCTTCTTGTTGCAAGGCAACTGCACTACAAACTGCACTTCCCTGCAGCCTTAGTGAACAACAGCTCTGGAAGGATTTCACTTAGATATGATACGACTTCCTGTGGAGTTTGGACCATGGCTCCAAGGGACTTTTTTGTGTGTTCCGGTGGGTTATACATGTTTGCCAAATTTTAATAATCTTCAGTAAAAGCATTGCTTGGGGCTGCTTTACCCTTATCTTTTGATAAGTCCGAATTTGTAGACACACCCACATCCTGTGTCACAGCAAAATCTTTGAATACATTTGGATGAATAATGCCATAACTCTTTCTCAGTCAGTTAGTAGTAGTAGTAGAGTTTGCTGATAACGCATGAGATTTTAAAAGTTTTTCTTTGAACTTTATTGGTTCATTATCAGGTCATCAGATCATCTCTCGGTCATGCTTATCCCTGCATATAAGCCCTGGCTGATCAGGGCTAAACCGACAGTTAAAGAGATCCAAGTGTGGTCTGAGGGTGCCATGGAGACATTCCAAGACTGTTTTGAATGCTCTGACTGAAACATCTTCAAGGCTGCAGCAACATCTGACAACTTATTGAATATTGATGAGTATGCCATGACTGTGTCAGCCTACATCAACAAATGCATTGAAGATGTCGGCATAAAAAGGAACATAACCACCCGGGCCAACCAACCACCCTGGATAAATGGAGAGGTTCGGAAATCTCTAAAAGCATGGAACTCAGCTTTCAAGCCTGGTGATACACTAAGAACAGGACGTGCCAACTTAAACTGTGCCATCAGATCAGCAAAGCAGAACCACAGCCAGAAAATCCAGGATCTTTTTCACGATGACAGCAACACCAGGAGCATGTGGAAAGACATTCAGATGATCACGGACTACAACACATCCTCCACCCCGGTAGATGCAGCAAACACTGACTTTCTAAATTAACTGAACAACTTCTTTGGAAGGTTTGAGGCACTAAACAGCCTCTAGCAGTGAAAGCTGTTCCACACCAGGGAGGGGAGGAACTAAACCTGGACGTAGCTTAAGTGAGGAAAACTCTGAGGAGAGTCAATCCGAGGAAGGCCCCCAGGGCGGGTGTATAAGGAGTGTGCAGATCAGCTGGCTGGTTGCCTCATAGACATCTTTAACACCTCGCTGGACTGACCCATAGTGCCAGCATGCTTCAAGTCTGCGACCATTATTCCGGTCCCAAAGAAGCCTCAGGTCACCTCACTCAATGAATTCCGACTGACTCCATTGACTCCGACAGAACCGCTCCACTGAGGGCGCCATCTCTGCTGCTCTCCACCTGAGCCTGGCACACCTGTAGGAGAAGAACACCCATGTCCGGATGCTGTTCCTGGACTTCAGTTCAGCTTTCAACATCATCATCCCACAGCATATGATGGGCAAACTGAAACAGCTGAGATTCAATACAACCCCTAAAAAATTGGCTGCTAGACTTCCACACAAACAGACCTCAGTCAGTCCGGGTTGGACAGAACACCTCTGATGTCATCATCCTGAGCACAGGCTCCCCTCAGGGCTGCGTCCTGAGCTTCCTGCTGTTCACCCTGATGCTTGACTGTGTCCCCAGGTTCACCACCAATACCATTGTGAAGTTTGCAGACGACTCCACGGTGATGGGCCTCATCAGAAACGACAACGACCAGAACTACAGAGAGGAGGTGGAGCAGCTGGTGGACTGGTGCAAAGATAACAGCCTGACCCTGAACGTGGAGAAGACGAAGGAGATCATCTTGGACTTCAGGAAGAACCGTCCTAACCACGCTCCACTGCTCATCAACAGCTCCGCTGTAGAGGTGGTCAACAGCACCAAATTCCTGGGGGTGAACATCACAGACACCCTCACCTGGAATGTAAACACCACCTCACTGATCAAAAGGGCACAGAAGCGCATGTTCTTCCTGCAGAGGATGAGGAGAGCCCACCTCCCCCCACCCATCCTGACCACCTTCTACAGAAGCAGCATAGAGAGCGTTCTGACCAGCTGTCTCACTGTGTGGTGTGGAGGCTGCAGCGCCTCAGACTGGCAGAAAATGAGGAGAGGAGTAAGAACAGCAGAGAAGAACATTGGGGCTCCTCTTCCCTCCATTAAAGACATTTCATCCCAGCGCTGCGTGTCGATAACATCATCAATGACCCCTCACACCCCCACCATGGACTGTTCTCCCTGCTGCCCTCTGGGAAGAGGCTTCGAAGCATCCGATGCAGGTCCAGCAGATTCCATAACAGTTTCTTCCCCACTTCCATTAGACTGCTGAATGTTGTGTAAAATGGGTTATGTTATAAAATGTTATAACTGTAAATATAAAGTCATATGTTTATATTTCTATTTTTTATGTATTTATTACTGTTTTCAAGGCTGCACTTTAAAACAAAATTTCTTTATGTTTACACTTGTGTATACAAAATGACAAAATAAATCTGTCTAAGTCTGAAACAGATAGTGATAGATTTGATTTAAAAATGGCTGATTCCTGTGGAGTGTGTGCAATGGCTCCAATAGATGTTTTTGTAGGTCTTGGTCATTTATCTGTGAGGATTCTCAGTCATCCAGGTCATGGTCAAGCTTGAAAAAGTTCAGCCTAGGGTCTGGATGTGAAGATTTTTAGGAGACGTTTCATCTCTCATCCAAGAGGCTTCTTCAGGTCTAACTGATAGTGGGAAGCACTGAAATTAATATACTGTAGGTCTAATAGTCTTAGTAGTTTGTACATCCTTAACAGATTTAATAATTCAGAGTCAAAGCATTGTATGGGGCTGATTGTTTTATTATGGAAGTTTATATCTGGGTGATTGACCACACCCACATTCTGTGATGTAGAAAACTCTTTTGATAACTTTTGATCCCCAATGCATTTGAAGCCTCTAAGTTTAGAGCTGTAAGAGTAGTTCACTCAGATACAACATGAGCAAATCAGGGTAAGTGGTGCCTTTGATCCAAAATGGTTGAATCCCTGTGGGGTTTGGCCTATAGCTCCATCACACTTTCTTGTAGAACCTGGAGGCATACAGGTGGGTGCCAAGTTTCATAATCCTATAATTACGGCTTGGGCCTGGTTGTTTTGGTGTTTCTAAAGAAACACTAAAACAACTATAGTAGAGGGTTTTAGAGAAAATAAGTCACGCTCACCAAATATTGGGTTGGATTTCTGTGTGGGGTAGGACTAGTATCCGTCATAGTGATTAAGGTCTATTTGGAAATGAGAACCAAACGTATGGTCTTGGTGAAGCGCCTCACTTCGTCATGCTGCCATAGCAATGCCAGTTTACTTGTCCCTTACGTATAGTTAAAGGAAAATTCCGGTTTTTAACACTTTTAGCCCATTTTCTGTAGTGTCCAGGATGAAATCGAATGATCGACACCAACATTTTGACGATCGGTCCTGTCTCTGCTATTTGGCTCATGCAGAATCCCCCCCTGGCTGCTTCAGAATGGCTT
>NW_015151182.1:282511-283701 GCF_000732505.1 Cyprinodon variegatus
TCTCAAGGTTTATTCATAACATGTTACTGTTAAGCAAAGGGTGCGTAATTTGTTATGACTCTGACTGCTTTTCATTGTTGTAACTAGGGGGGAACGAACCCTGCCCAGATCAGAACAGAGCAGAATGCTGTGCCATGATGACTGTTCTCTCTTTGCAAAGATTTTAATAAATGTGCCGACTGAGTGAAATCCATCGATCTCCGTTTATTTAAATAGGATGAATAGTCGAATACTTTTTTCCCACCACAATATATAGAGAGAGAGTGACGTCTGGGAAAGGCCAAACAGAAGAGAGTGGACCAAACAGTGCGGACATCACCCACTGAAACTTTGTCTAAATTTGCAGCACTAACTGAGATTAAACCTCAGAGATTTGAAGTATCATCTGCAAATATTCTATATCAGAAGTTGACAGGCGTTTTTCTGTGAAAGCAGACTGTAGGGGAAAAAAATTTGCTGCCAGCCGTTTGATTGCTCTGGTTTCTGTCTTATGTCACTTTTTGTCTTGTCCCTGCAGCAATGTCCTCGTGCTACCTTTACATGCTTCAGAGATGAGCTGAGCGTCATATCGAATGAGTTGGTGATCTATGGCCTGGGCAATAATCGAACAAAGAGTATCCTAAAAAGGATGTCGTTCCTGCTCCTACAGCACAATAAGGTGAGCAGCAGATTTGAAAACACAAAGACCTGATGTCCTGCTGGACAGAGTCCATCAATTCAACAGGTGGGAAAATATCCAGGGTCTCCAGGGAATCTACAGATTCTTCCCTTAATAATCACTTAGTCATTGTGATCTTACATCTTCTTAGCTGCGACCTGAACTTTGGTTGAAAGTAATCTGCTGCTACTAATTCTAGATTAGCCAGTTTTAGCAGGTTAAAGATTAAAATAGTGCAGTATATTTACGTGACTCACTGTTTCAGCACACCTGATTCAAATGATTACATAGATTTCTCCGCAGCCATTAAGTGCAGCAGATAGATGATTTAATTAACTCAGCGAGTGCAGAATATTTGCGCGAAGTATAACTACTATACTATTAAACTTAAATTGTGTATTTATTATTATAAATAATGTACCATAGTTATAGCATACTTTTTTATTATGCTACATATTACTAAATAAAGTATGGGGTGCTGTTTGTAAAGTCAAGCAATCAAAAATCAGGAGCATGGTTATTATGATATTTA
>NW_015151182.1:285763-287395 GCF_000732505.1 Cyprinodon variegatus
AAATGTTTATTTAAAAACTAAATATTTAGTTTTGGATCTAAATGTTTATTTAAAAACTAAATATTTAGTTTTGGATTTAAATCTTTATTTAACAAACTAAATATTTATCTAGCTTGGTGCCAGCTAAATATTTAGTGAAAATGCAAATTCACTTGCCAGAAAGCGTTAATTATCTACCAAAGTAAGACTCTGGGAATCTCTATACCACTCCTATGGCATCTTCGTCACACTGACAGAAAATCACAAGTTAGTATATGACAAAACATAATTAATTCTAAAATAGAAGGTCCTCTTTGAAATAGATTTATTTGGCCAAATACATTTGTTTTCAGAATTAGGCAAATGTTTAATGTTATGTTAAGCCGAGCCACAGAGCTACAGCCATGAACATGGGGCATCCCTGTGTTACCATGGCAACAACAGTTTTTCTTTCAGCTTGGATGAAGGCAAGAAGCCCTCCAATTCGCATTCATTAGCTAGCACCAAGCTAGCTTAATATTTAGCTAAATATATAATTAGCTTGGTGCAAAGTACATATTTAGTTTCTTAAATAAATATTTAATTTGGAGCTAAATATTTATTTAAAAAAATTAATATTTAACAAACTAAATATTTTATTTGCATATTCAATGTTTAGTTTTGTCATGATTGGTTTAATCGATCTGACCCACATGCACAGAACCACTCAGAGGCAGAGGAAAACAGTTTAACAGGTTTATTAAATGTAGATGAATAGCAGAAGCTGGATCTGGAACTCAGTGGACTGGTGAACCGGAACTGGAAAGTCTGAAGGCGAGATCACAGTGATCAGTTCAGGGGCCGTTGGAAATTTGACTGAGGCTGGAATATTACTGGAGGGGGACTCACGCTTGAGGGGGCTCTTGTTAATCCTTGAATTCCAGCTTGTGGGGGTTAATCCGGAGAAGAGGGAACTCGTTGGAGGGCGGACAGACAGACAAGCATTGGACCCAGATGAGTAAAGGAGCGGACTGTCACTTGGATTTCCGAAGAGGACTTGAACGCATCATGTGGAGGTTTTCCCCTGCTCAGTGAGTTTCTCAGTTAATCCTTCCAGGGGGAGAAGGTCCAGGTATCCAGTACTCAGGAAGGCTTCCTGCCGAAGAGCTAAGACAAAAAACTAGATAAGTCTCAGAGGAACAAAGCTTAGGTTAGACTCTGCTAATCTCAGCTTGACTAGAGTACCCAATACTGGCAACCACTCTGGTGTCGAGGTAGTGACAGCCCACTACTCAAATACTCCCCCAGTAATGAACCAACAAGCCGCAGGTGTGCACGGAGGCCCAACGAGGACAGGGCACCACCTGGTGGTGAAGAGAGAAAAACACACAAACAACCCACACAAACTGGATTCCTAACAAGTTTGGAGATATTTGTTTACTTAACAAACAAAACATTTAATTTGCAAACTAAATATTTATTTAACAAAATTAGATTGTCATAAATGAATGAATGACAGTGAAAAAAATGACATGAAAAAAAATAAACCCCTTATTTTTCTTTTAAAACACCATAAATATTGCTCGCAATTTTTGACGGCTTAACGTTACAAACGGCGCCCCATAATAAAGGCAGATTTTCCTTATAAAGATGGCAGCTGTTTAGAACAAAGTG
>NW_015151182.1:288861-300458 GCF_000732505.1 Cyprinodon variegatus
TAAAAAGTCGCCATAAAAATAAGTAGTAAAGTAAAGTAAAAATATTAGAAAAATCTACTTGAGTACAGTAACGAAGTATTTGTGCTTCGTTACTTCCCATCTCTGGTATACATACATATTCATAACGAGTCCAGAACTTATATCCAACAACAGCCTAACTTATGCAATATGCATGGCAGCGTAATACCCATGAAATGTCACAAGCCAGTGTCCTGAGGGGGGCAGCAATGCGCCCAGAGGCTGTCTACCACTTGCAAAAAAAAAAACAATCAATAAAAATAAAAAGAGCAAAGGAGGTTTGCAGTCACAGCAGATTCAGCGTCATGTCTGTTCCAAAGTTTGTTGGCCGTGGGAGTGAACGCCGGGAGGATCCATCTCACCCACCTTCACGCTCACCCTATGATGGGGATGCAGTCTGGAAGAGAATTTTTTTATTTAACCTTTATTTAACCAGTAAAAAAATCCCAATGAGATTAAAAACCTCTTTTTCAAGGGAGTCCTGGACAAGATGCAGTAAAGTTACACTAGAATCATAGATACATTAAAACAAATGACAAGTACATAAAAAAAAAGATAAATAAATAAAAATCGTATCAAGCAAAACAATTACAGATCATTGAGGCTGCTTCAAATTCTTTCACTTTCAACTTAAAAGGATTTAAAGATAAAAACTCAGTCAATTTCCTGTTTCCTTGTAAAAAAAAACCTCAGTGAACAGTGAGCAACAGCTGATCGTTGCATCTCAGGGCATAAGAGGTCACATGCTTCTCTGTAAGGGCAGTAATCCAAGAAGGCCCTTGTAAATAAAAGTGTACCAATGACACTGCCTTCTATTAGAGAGGGAAGGCCATCCCACTGAGAGTACAGGTCACAGTGATGCGCCATGGCTCTACAGTTTGTGATGAACCTTAATGAACATTTGGAGACATGAAGAAGTAGCATTCTTATAAAAAAAGGTCACTATAATCTAAGACCGATAAAAACGTGGCAGAGACATGAAGCTTTTTTACTCCAAAGGTAAAAATGCATCAAATTGTTATGCTGCACATATTCACACAAAAGTCTATTCCAGGTAGGCAATAAAAAGTTCTACTTTACTACTAATACTACTTGTATTAGTCTTTTTCCTGCTTCACAAAGGTAGGCAGCAGCTTGACAAAGCCATGATAGCAATTATTTTACATCTAAGTAGTATGCAGTTCTTCATATATACACACACATCAATTTTAAACAGCCCATACTGCACAGACAGGTATTGGTATCGGGGCCAAAAAAAGCCATCGATGAAACACTACTCTTTACTGTAAAAAGGGAGTCTCTACAATAGAACACGTTGTGACTCTAAAGGAATGTGTGGGGAGGAAGTTGCACCATGATATAGTGATGAAAGTACATTTCTTCATGCAGACAGCAATGAATTATGAAAAATATTTAGTTCCTGGCACCTGGCAAAGGATTACTTTCAAGAGTCTACTAAAAATAACAGAAAGAATAAACAAGGTTATTACAGGATAAGATTAAATGAAACAGAATAGCTCCAACAAGTTCTGAGTCCATTACTCCACCCACATTTACAGCCTGACTGATGGTTTCTAGCTGGATTAACTGAAGCTGTGTGTTAACTTTTGAATGCTTTTCCTTTGTATGAAAAATTAGGAGTTTTTGAACCTCAGTTTTGTTGTGATTGAGGTGAAGAAAGATTGATTTGGATTGGTGTTGGTTTCCGTGACCATGGAATGATTTTTATTATTATTATTACTATGGGGCATTTCATTTGATACATAGCAACAAAGATACTTTTTTATTTTTTATTTTTTTTATGGTAACAGCTCATAAACATCTAAAAAGCTGAAATATTACTTCAATTACTTCTGCAAATACCAGCTGAGTTAAAAGCAGGAGCAAGGAGAAGACAGAGGAGTAGGAAATTCAAGCATGTCCTCTTACGATCATTATGGGTTTATGCGTTTTTTAGATACATTTACAAAGAAAAGAAAGGATTACATTTTTATTCATGTTCATTAATGAACCCAATCACATATGTAACAATGTAGCCAAGGTTTAAATGTTAAAAAGATTAAGACATTTTGCCACCCCTATAGAAAGATGTTTAATGTTAATGAAATAATACATTTCTTTTAGTTTAATCACCATAGATGATGTTTTTTCTCACACATGTAGCTGGTTTTTGCTGTTTTCTCTGAAGCAGATAGAAGATGGAGCTTATTTCTTATTTGTGTAAAACTGGCTTGCTATTTCCTAACTTTGAGGGAGGTTTTTTGTAGGCTTCTTTTGGGGGGGATTTCACTCAAGAGTCACATTTTTCAGTATTCTTGTTTTATTATAGCTATTCAGGTCTTGTCACAGTTAACTTTTCTCGGCACATTTTGTAGGGATATAAGCGTTCTGGTGTATCATTGGATCTTTACATTCTTAACTAACTAAACTGCTTCTCCTTGTCTGCACTTTTGGGTCCGCTGTGGAGAACTATTCCCTTTCAGGCTGACTGCTTTCTAACCCCAGTTGTAGTAAGAGCCTTTTGCTTTCACAGATTGGCCCAAAGAAGATCCAGCTGGGATGATATTATTGTAATGTTTAAACTTTTCTTTGTTCATGTTTGTTGAAAGCAGCAGGCGATCATTATCGCTCAGTGTCTGGCGTTGAGCTGATGTCCAGTAGGCCTTGAGGAATTGCATAAACCTGATTTATCTCCCCATAAAAGCTTTTAAAACATCTGAAATGTGTAGATCCAAAATTTTACTTCAATGCAACAGGCATGCTTGCGAAAGTGTTTCATTTTGGCTACAATATTGATAAAACAAACCGCAGCCCACACTGAGAATATTTCTGCTCAGGTCAGTGTACTGTCAGAGGAGCATAGTCAATAAACATGCACAAGATGTCAGATTTGCTTTTATCCTTTTATTTTTGTATGGAAAAACAAAGGTCAGATCACCATTTGCTTCAAAAACACCAAAAAGTAAGTAATAAAATTGTTTTTCTCTACATGACTAAAGGGATACATGCCTGTCCAGGTTTTTTTAAAAGTTTATTTTTCGTACAAAACAAAAGGGATTATCTAAAGAGAAACTAAAGATATAAATTAAAGAGATAAACTAAAGGGAAAAACTGGTATTGACTAAAGGTATGCTGGTCTGACAGAACACCGGCTATTTCCTGTACATCCCTGCTGTAGATTTACAGATAATCTACGTTTGCTGCACGAATGCAGGTCATCCACAGAAACATGTCTGTTTCTCTACTTCGGATGTCAAGGGATCAGATTTCCCCCTCATACATCTCTGATGTTTCCTCACAGGCTAACAGAAAAATCTGTTGATCAAGGTGCCGTTCATTAGTTATAATGCCCTGATTAAAGCAGCCGCCATGACATCATGACATTCTCAAAATCTGAGCCTGCAGGAGGACAAAAACAACTTTAGAAGAATTTCAGAAATTCTGACTCAGAGCTGGAGAAACAAAATAGCTCAGTGAGAATGAGATCATTCTCACTAAGCTATTTTACTCTGCTGGAGTCCTCTGCTGGAGTCCTGGAGCATCACACATGAACAGATGCAATTCATTTCAAAGCTTAAAGCTGTTAAAAAAAAAAGCTGTAAAATAAACAGTTTTTGCTTCTATTTAGTAGTGATGATCGTTCATTAAATCTTTACAGAGCAATAAAACGTATTAACACACAGATTTATTGTGTTTTTATTTTCTAAATCAAATGTTAAGGTCTGACATTAAAAACTGAATTAGAAGACAGAGCTTTTGAAGTACCTTAGTCTAGCTGTGTTGAATGTAGTTGAGATGCTGTTAAAAATGTGTCTGAATTTAAACAATTCTGCCTAAAGCCAGGCGCACACTGTGCGATTTTTACAGTCATTGCACGCCGCTTCTGCTCACACTGTACGACTAATTGCTGGGTTTAGTCGTACAGTGTGAGTTCACAGCTCACGATTTATGTTCGGCCCGACGCTCTCATGAGGAAGCCAAACAAATAGATGGGGAATATTTAGCTCACTATAGTGAAACGTGCTGCCTTGGCAATTTGTGCAATTTTTTGCTGAAAGCCATTTCTGTCAGATTGACAGAAAGAACTGCATTTCACATTGCATCCCTGCCACGCTGCTGTGTTTACATCTGAGAGAAAGAATAAAAAGAAGCGATTTGCCGCAGACGGTCGGGAGAAAATCAAACATGTTTGGTTTCCTCCCGTGGTCGTGGGAGACCCCTTGTATACTACACGACTAACGACCCACGATCAGGCTGAAAGTGTGTCCGATGTGGTTTTTAGTTGTACAGTGTGAGCAGGTAGATCGGATGAGAGGGTCGGGCCGAACATAAATTGTGAGCTGTGAGCTCACACTGTACGACGAAACCTGTAACTGCAAATTGATTTTCTTCTGAAATAATCATTTTTGGACAAAAGGAGGAGAGATCAGAGTTTAGTCACAGCTTCCACTACTACAGCTAGAAACCACTGATTATTGCTGAAATCTTGGTGTCATGATGGACTCAGACTTGAACCTTCAGAGGCACATGGCAAGGTAGTTATTAACTCAGCCTTTCTTAGACTGAAAATATTTACAGAAATAAGGGCCTAATGTCCAAACAGGATCTAGAAAAACTCATTCACGCATATAACTTTGATAGAATTGATCACTGCAATAGTGTCTTTATATGTTTGCCTAAAAGGTTTTTTACACAGCTGTAGCTGATCTCAAATGCTGCTGCCCGTGTTCTCACTAGAACTAAAAAAGCAGAGCACATCGGCCCAGTTCAGAAGTCCTTTCACTGGCTCCCTGTAGCTCAGAGAATAGACTCTAAAACCCCTTTTGTCACAGTAAATGTCAGCTTGTAGAGACTTCACTTTACTTCAGATGACATGGTTACATCCGTGTTGTCGGAGCTTTTAAAACAGGCCGGGTCCCGTTGCCGTAATATGTGTTTGAGGCAGTGATGCCCTAGGGCAGAGGTCACAGATTAGCGGAAGTCAAGAACAAGGTAGCAGTTTCCCCAGCAAATAGATGACAAGCTAGCAGTGACTAGCCTCAGCAGGCCGCAGGGCAAAGGGGATGGAGTAGAACAATACACCAAACAACTAGGCCCATGCCGATTTTGAATCAAGGCCAGATTCGTCAGGCAATTATGTCATCGTGTTGCACCGAGGCCTGTTCGGATTGGAAGACTCCTCGTAAGGCCGTCAAATGCAGCTTATTTTTTCCCATTTTGAAGGAAGGGTATGCTGTATCAGACGTAGCCTTGGTTATCCCAGGATTCAGTACAAGTCCAAGCAAGTTAGCTGCTCCGTGTCCAGAGGAAAAAGGTACTTGGTGAATATTGTAAGTGCAGTTTAGCATAACACAAGTATGTGAATAGTTCCATTTGAAATTAATGAAATTTGTTTTAAATGGTTATTGAGTCAGATATGTGGCAGGTAATGTTTGGTTTATTGAAAGGTTTTATCTGTCCCTGTGCAAATGGGTATGGTTTGGTTTGTCATCCAGGTCATAGTCATTCCAACAAAGTTAAAGAAGCTATAAAAAAAACAAAAAACAAAAAAAACCTAACCACTCCCTTTTCAGAGGCATGAGCCAGTATCGGGTCCTGCAGGCCAACAACGACCTTAACAACTCCCCATTACTAAGGGGTGGACCTGTTATTTGGTTCAGTTTGCATGTTTTCTAAGACATAACAAAGCTTTTGTTTGTGCCACTCTATAAGCCTGGAACTCAAACCCTACTCCAGACATTTTGAATTGAGAAAGCTTCCTGGATGGGAAGCAAAACATCTTCAAACAGAAAACAAAGTCCAGTGGTTTGTTTTTTAACTTTTTGTAATTTAAGCACTGATTCCAATATCTCTGCAGTGTGAGGACTATAAGTCTGATACCGGTGGTGAAAGCTGTCGGTGAAAGCTGGAGAAGGCTGGACCTGATACTCTTCTGGCCTCCTTATTTTCACAGAACTTGGAGGAGGAGTGACAATCCAAACAAATTAACAGAGCCAATCAGCTACCAGAAAGTCTAAGTGCCGTGTGAAAGAGAGGAGGGATGACTGGTTCCAATAAGCCAGCAAAGCAAAGAAGCTAAAATTTAATCAGCCAGGAGCATTTGATTGACTGTCCAACCAGCCTCAATCACAATAAAGCAAACAGCCACTAAATCATTAATCACCCACACAATAAAATGAAATGCAATTGGCATGGACTATGGACGGGTGGGTCAGTCCATAGCTTCACCTTCATCTTGTAGGAACTGCTGACACACTCCAGCCACATCAGGTCTAGCATTAGGAGGCACCCAGGGCCAACTGCACCAGCATATGGTCACAAGGGGTCTGAGGTTCTCACCTCAGTACCTAATGGCAGTCATGCTACCTCTGGCGAGCACAAGGAGGGGTGTGGGGCTCTGCAAAGAAATGCCACTCCACACAATTACTGGCCCACTGCCAAACCGGTCATGCAAAAGGATGTTGCAGGCAGCAAAACGCCATACCACAGTGTCTCCAGACTCTGTCATGTCTGTCACATGTGCTCAGTGGAAACTGGCTTTCATCTTTGAAGAATACACAGGGGGATAGTTGAAAATTTGTCAATCTTGTTATGTCCTGCATGGTGTTGAGCTGTTAGCACAACCCAAATCTTTGTCAGGCCCTCATATCATACTTATAGAGTCAGTTTCTAACCATTTGTGAAGACAAATGCATATTTGTGGCCTACTAGAAGTCATTGTGCAGGGCTCGGGCAGTGCTCCTCCTGTTCCTCCTTGCACAAATTCAGAGGTAGTGGTCCAGCTGCTGAGTTGTTGCCCTCCTACTGCCTCCCCCATGTCTCCTGGTGTACTGCCTGTCTCCTGGTAGCGCCTCCAGCCTCTGGACACTACGCTAAAAGACACAGCAAACCTGCTTGCCACAGCTCACATTGATGTGCCATCCTCGATGAGCAGCACTACCTGAGCCATTTGTGTATGTTATAGAGTCTGTCTCATGCTACCATGAGCGTGAAAGCACCACCAACATTCAAAATGACCAAAACATCAGCCAGAAGGCATAGCTACTGTGGTCCCCAAGTACAGAACCACTCTTTTATTGAGTGTGTTTTTCCAAAGGTCAATTATTTCCACCCGTTGTCTATTCTATTTGCACAACAGCATGTGAAAGTTATTGTCAATCAGAGTTGCTTTCTGAGCTCGAACCAAGATGGTGCTGAGCATGCAGCAGCCTGTTATGTCAGCTCCATGCTCTCCTTTCCTATTTTCCCTATTTTATATTGTTTTTTTGGAATGGTTTTTCTATTGGTGAATACCTTATCTGAAATTCTAAACATATGTGCATGGAAAAAGTCAACCTCTGAGACTAAGGTGTTGAGCTTTCTCCTACTTTCTGCACTTTTTGATGCTGCAATGGGAGACCCCTTTGTCCACGAATCCAAACACCCTATTATCTACACACGGGGCCACCTCCTCTGACTACATGACTCTATGCGCAGCAGCCCTGCTCCCTGTCATGCTGCAAGACCAGAAATCCATGCAAAAATAAGGACAAAAACTGAGAATGCAGGGGTGGCAGGACAAAGCAGAGGGAAATATATTTACCATTGTTTGTCATGGGAAATGTAAGATCTATCCACAACAAGACTGAGGAGCTTGCAGCTTTAACCCACTACCAAATGAGGTACAGCAACGCTAGTATCATGTGCTTCACTGAGACGTGGTTAGATGGATTTGTCCCGGAATCAGTGGTTTCCCTGGACGGCTTTAGACTAATCCGCAAAGTATTTTACTGTATTTTAGCAGAGAGTGGAAAAAGGAGAGGAGGGGGGCTGGCGATGTTTGTGAATGAGAGGCTTATGTTTAAGTGAAGGAACAGATATCCTTCCCGGAGGTGAAGCTACTCATGGTGAGTCTGAGATCATACTATTGTCCACAAACGTTTGGGAGCATGAACGTGTTCTGTGTTTACACACACCCCCTCTGCGGACATCACTGCTAGGTTTGAGCGAATCCACGGCGCCATGGCCAGGCTGCAAACACAGAACCCGAGCTCGCTACTGCTCATCAGCGGGAGCTTCAATCAAGCCTCCCTCCGTTCCACCCTCCCCATGCTCACCCAGTACATCAAGTGTAAAACAAGGGACAATAAAACCCTGGACATTTTTTTATGCAAACATTAAAGATGCCTACACCTCCGCCCCCCTCCCACCACTAGGACTCTTGGATCATGATCTTGTTTACCTGCTCCCCCATTATATACCAGAGGTGAGAAAGACAATAGTGCAGAAAAGGTCAGTGAACTTTTGGTAAGATTATGGACCATGGCGAGTCCCACCCTGGACCTGCTGCAGTTTGCTTACCGACCTGACACCGGAGTGGAGGATGCCATCACCTACCTGCTGCAGGTGGTCTGATGGTGTTCACCCACCTGGAGCGCAGTGAGAGTCATGTACTTTTACTTTTCCAGCGCTTTCAACACCATCAGACCAGAGATGCTGAGGGGGAAGCTGGAGGATGCTGGAGCGGACAGACATTTTGCTGCCTGAACCATCAACTACTGCACCAAACGCCCTCATCACATGTGGCAGCACGGTTGTCAGTCAGAGGTGGCAGTCTGCCGTACCGGGATCCCCCAGGGCACTGTTCTGTCTCTGTTCCTCTTAACATTCTATACCTCGGACTTCACCTACAACACAGACAGCTGCCATCTTCAGAAGTTCTCCGATGACTCAACCATTGTAAGCTGTTTCTGGGGGGAACGAGCTGGAGTATCAATTGGTCATCATGAACTTTGTGAACTGGTGTGAGAAGAACCACCTGTGTCTTAACACAAGTAAGACCAAGGAGATGGTGATCGACCTCAGGAGAAGACCCCCACCTCACTTAAAATGAGATTTGGGGTGCCTAATTATTGATTTTTTAAATTTGTAACAAACACCTTATATTCCATAATTAAACCTGCAGTTCTATTTAAAATTCCAACAGGAATTTGAGTAAGATTTGACCATCAGTATCAATAATTTTACTCCAGTACTATAGCTGAGTACTTCGTCCACCTCTGGCCATTACCAGAACAAATTCACAACTTGTAATTATCAGTACATCCCCAACCATAACCATTACTGGTAGATACCCAACCCTAGCCATTACCATTATATACCCAAGCATAGCCATTACCAGTGTATAACCAACCATAACTCTTACTGGTACATACCCAACCCTAGCCGTTACTGGTGCATACCCAACCTTAACCCTTACCAGTACATACCCAGTCCTAACCAATTACCATTATATACCGAACGCTAACCTTTACTGGTACATACCCAACCATAACCCTTACAAGTACATTCCCAACCCTAACCATTACTGGTACATACCCAACCCTAACCATTACAAGTACATACCCAACCCTAACCATTACAAGTACATACCCAACCCTAACCATTACTGGTACATACCCAACCCTAACCATTACCAGTAAATACCCAATGTACATACCGACCCTGAAATCTAACCATTGCCAATATATACCTAAGCCTATCCATTGACAGCACACCCAGATACTGAGTGCTGGGGATCCAGGGGTCTCGTTACACTTACAGATATTTCCATCAATTTGCATTCTTCCAGCAGCAGGTCACAGCCTGTCAAAGCTTTTCTTAAAGAGCAGCCAGAAAAAACAAGTATCAAGACTTTGAAAATTACTTGATGTTGATCCCTAATGAAAATGAAGACCATCTTGAGCTCATTTCCAGGTCTTGTAGCAGCAGTGAAGAAGGCAGAGGATGAATATTTAGACTGTGGTGAGGAAGATGGGGCTATCTGGAGACTGGGGGTCTCTCTGGATGGAGTCGTGCCAGATTTTAATAGTTGTAGTCAGGAAAAATGTCATGCACCAGTGCAACAGGTGCATCATGTAACAGGCTTCCAAACCTGTAAAATGTGGAACATACTACTCTGTAGAGTCGGATAAACTCAGAGACGAATCAAGACCTTCATGTTTGTTTTGAGCCTAAACAGAAGATGGAAAACAGAGAGAAAAAAAAATGTATCTGAAGCATTATTAAGAGCAAAAATTACTCAGCATGCTTATATAGCTAACATTGGGTGTGGTTGTATTATATGATTTTTCTCAAGCAGAAAAGTCTTTTGATTTCAAGGTGTCCTGAGTTGAACTGTCTTTTGGCCGTTATTTATGTCCCTGGTTTAAAATGTGAATAATAAAAATACTAAAACTGAACATTAATCTCTCAGTTATATAACCAAGACTTCCTTTCTTTATTCCAGTTCAGAGGGAGAGTGAGTTAGAACTGACAGACAGTTTGGGATAATTACCCATTATGTAAGCGTAGAAGTTTTCTATTTAGCTACTTCTTTGCTGTGGAGGTCTGGCTGTGTGGTAATATTATGGCTTCAATAACCATCCTCTCTTCAGGGCTTTTTATTTATGCTTCCCTATTTAACTTTTGCATCTCTGTCTCTTTTCCCTCCTCAGCCGGAATCAGGTTGCTTGCAGTGTGAACTCTTCGAGCAGAAAGATGTAAGGAAGTTCCTTGGAGCACTTTTAAATATTCTTCAAATGGTGAATAGTGAGAAATGCAAAAGGGAGAATATCCAGGTTGCCCAAAGAACAACTTTTTCGGAAGGAGACTTTTAACAAAGACAACCTGCCTGATGAACAAGTCCTTCGGTGTGTTCGATCTGGAACAAGAGGTCAAAATAGAGGTTTGGGCCATGAATGTTCTAGTTCTGTTTGTTTCCGAGGCCGTACCAACTGAGTGCTCAGTGGATGTTCTGGAGGGACCAGTGACCAGCAGAAGATCGGTCGGCATGTTAAAGGTTCTCCCATGCGACTCGTTGACAGAGCAGAATCGGATGAGAAAGTTGGATAGAGATTCTCTGGAGCCAATCATGGATCAGATCTAAAGAACTACTTTATCTCCAAAATGTGAGCAACACAACTTTGTACAATGAAAAAACACAGATTGCTCAATCCTGACATGCTTCCAACATGTTGTGGTTTCCAGGGTGACCCTGACTTTCCTATGGGAGTTAAATGAATAACAGGGTGGGTGGGAATATGGGAGAGGCTAACAGATCGCTGTCTGTACCACAGCTGGGAAATAAACATACCGAATATCTTTTGTTTCCAAAGAAATGCTGTTTCTAATAAAAACCTCTTTAAAAGTCGTCCCCTGTTGTTCTGGGTCTGACTGGAATGTTTTTATACCGGTATATGTTTTATTTTCTTGACTTTCCTTGTTTGAATCATCCCAAAAGTATCTTGTATATTTTAGCTGGTATTAGAATGCTACAACTAAAACTACAGGAATTACTTTCCATAAGTACCTCCTAATTTAAAGTATGGCACTGTAAAAGTACCTACATAAGTAACATGTAACCCTAAAAACACCCATATACCCCAGCCTATAACCTTGCTATTACTCTCTAGTAACACATGGTCTTAGTTTCCCATCAGTTATGAATGCAGGCATAGATCTCAGCTTTTTGACATGAGACAAATTCCTGTTTTAAACCCGTTTTATAGAACTGGCAGCTACGGCGGACAACCGCTGATTTAGAGCGAGCCACTGAAGGA
>NW_015151182.1:302093-302348 GCF_000732505.1 Cyprinodon variegatus
AAACTACCTTTGATCAGAGCTGTTAAAAGTTGCAGTTTGATCATTTATTGTGTTATAAGACACATTAAAAACAGACATGTGAGCACATTTACACTGTCAGGCTGCCGTCTGCAGAGAGTTTATCTGGGAAGCTGCTGATCTGCCCTCCAGCTCTATAATGACAGCCTAGATATGGATTGCAGTCGCTGTTTAACATCATGTTATCTAATTTGAAGTCATGGACTCAGAAATTAGAACTGAGGTTCATGTGAAAAT
>NW_015151182.1:302684-327759 GCF_000732505.1 Cyprinodon variegatus
AAAATGAGCCAGAAAATGACCCCACAGAATAAACCATATGCACAGATTAAGATTATATCCAGAAGCTAATGAGCAGTAGGAATTTCTGGATCCAGTACAGCTGGGTAGAGGAAACGTTTGGTGCAGCCGATGGAAATGATTTTCATAAATCATAAGGTCCATTAAATTATCTGTAATCTGGATCTAAATCTAAGTTTTGTTCCTTATGTTGTTGCTTGAAACGGCTTGAAGCTCTAAACAATTAGGGACATTTCAACCAAAATTATAAACAATAATACCATTTAAGTGCATTTGTTTAACTGTCAGGTCTAAAGCAAAGTTAAAACCACCCAAATGTGTGTTTTTTTTAATAAAATAAAATTAACTTAACCAAAAGTTTTAAACTAAAAGCAAAGATAATCCAGAATTTCTTTAAAAAAAAATCCCTCAAAATTAAAATTTATGTCATAAATTTTATTTATGAAGTACAATTTCTTCACCTTTAAGAATAAAACTGCAACAACAGAGTAGATCCTTAAGCAAATCTTCAGATAATAAAGGCTGGAAGAGTGTGAATCCTCTGGAACTGATATTTAAGATGTATGGAGATGTTTTTCCTGCCTGGTTCCTGGCAGCTCTCTGGACCTTGATTTCTCTCTACCTACCAAATAAAAGAAGATGGGGGTGCTCAGTGGAGGGATCTTTCTGCATGGAGTTTGCATGTTCTCTCTGTGCATGCGTGGGTTCTCTCCGGGTACCCCGGCTTCCTCCCACAGTCCTAAAACATGACTGTTCGGTTAACTGGCTTCTCTAAATTTTCCTTAGGTGTGAGTGTGTGAGTGAATGGTTGTCTTGTTTGTCTCTGTGTTGCCCTGAGATGGACTGGCGACCTGTCCAGGGTGAACCCCGCCTCTCACCGTTAGACAGCTCGCTTGGCATAAGTGTGACAGAAGAGGATGGATGGATGGATGGATGGATGGATGTTGATTTCCAAGCTTTTTAGAATAGCCCAACAAAGCTTTGTTATGGCTTAGAAAACATGCAAATTGAACTGGAAGAACAGGTCTGTTGAAGTCGTTGTTAGCCACCCGATACTGGCCCATGCCTCTGAAAAGGGGAGTCGTTAGGGTCATTGCTGGCTCGGCTAAACAGGCGAGATGTCTTGGTCCCCTGCGTGGAGATGAGGATTAAGATGATAGCAGGAAGGAATCAACTCTATTGCTGAGTTGTGGGTTTTTGAGAGCTGGAACCTGATTCCACCCCCTGAGTCAACCAACCTTAAAGAGACAGAGTGGACTCAGGTTTCAGCTTTAAAAAATGTACAACGCAGCGTTAGAGTTGGTGCCTTCCTGCTATCATTTCAATCCTCATTGCTGTGCAGGTGACCAAGACATCCCGCCTGTTTAGCCAGGCTAACAAAGCACTCAACAACTCCCCATTCCTCAAGGGAAGACCTGTTCTTTTGGTTCAATTTCAATGTTTTCTAAGCCATAACAAGGCCGTGTTAGGCAACTCTATAAGGCTTGGAACTCAACACTAATTCTGACAGTTGAACCGAAAAAGCTTCCTGGATGGGAAGCGAAACATATTCAAACTTGGAAATAAAAGTCCAGTGTTTTGTTTCTTTTACTTTTTTGGAATATGCTCTCTTCGTCCTCTGACATGGGAATTGGCTCGAAGGTCGTCTGCCTGGATGTGTGTTTCCTGGACGGCGCAGCCTTTTACAGTTGCCTTTCCTATCTCTGCTTCTTTCTGCATCTCTGCTTCTGTCTCCTTGAACCCCAGTCGGCCTCAGCAGATGGCCGCTCACAATGAGCCTGGTTCTGCTGGAGGTTTCTTCCTGTTAAAAGGGAGTTTTTCCTCTCCACTGTCGCTACAAGCATGCTTAGAGTGAGGGATTGCATCCAAGTCAATGAGTCGATGCAATCAACTGGTTTTCCTTTGATAGAAAACTTTGAATCAATTTGACTGTATGATCTGGTGAACTGTGTTAGGATAACTATTATAACTAAAGTGCCTTGAGATGACATATGTTGTGAATTGGACGCTATATAAATAAACTGAATTGAATTGAAACTGAAATGAATTCATTAAACATAAAGAGATAAGACTTATTTGAATTTGTATCATTTTCCTTTGATAAAAAAAATTCCCATAACAAGGAGCAGGCTCCTGGTTGGCTTTTTAGAGGCCTTTGAGACTCACAGAAAGGAGGAGATAAATTATTAATATCACACATCCACCTCGTCCTCCAAAACAAGCACCCAGGACCACAACTCCTCCAGGCGAGGCAGAGGCTGAGCAGATGCAGATGAGGAAAGAGGAGATAAGGAGGCTTGCATTTATTTAATAAAAGCTTGAGTGAAGCACTGCTTATCCTCCTGCAGAAGTGTGTTGCAGATATTTTTGATTTATGGCCAATATTGAAGCGTGGGCTGAGCTGTTATTCCACACCACACCACCTCTAGATACAGCCGAGGCGGTGAGGAATGCACTGGAAAAATGATTTAGAAATAAGTAAAGATTTCTTAAATTAAGTGTTGGGCTGTTTATACTTCTGCAATCGCACACATCAAATGTCACTTGCATCTGGCCGTGAACCAGTTTTGCTGGTATGCTTCTGCACCATCGGTCTGGAATTTCTAGGGACGCACAGCAGTTTCCTGCCAAATAGCAAGGGAAAGCCTATTGGAGGACTTGCAAGAACTGCGGCGGATCGTCACGAGAACTTTGGCGACGGGAGTTTTTATCTTCCAAAACAACAATGGTGCGCCTGCAAGGTATCACGATCAGGGAGATGGATGTAGAGTTGCTAGACATCGAAGAGGAACAGGTTCTGTAAATGGAGTTGGCAAAAAGACCGATTAACCTTTCGTCATAGCTGTCCATTCTAGTTGTTCCTCGTTCCTCGGTTTTTAAAAATTGCGCGTCCCGGCACCGAATCGAGAAGGACGACCACACAGAGAGCTGGAAAGGCATACCAAGGACCAATCACAGCTACTTTTTGTCTGTGCACTTCCGCTTAAAGCCTGTGCGGGTTTGCGACCGTCCAACGCGTAGTCAGGATTTTTTTAGGTGTGTGATGACGGTTGCAGAACTTCTGCGCAGGGGGCGTGGTCACACACAGAGACAGATTTGATGATTTGCAAAGGCTATGCGTCAGAAGCATAAATTGGCCTTTACGAGTGTGAAGATGTGCACCACAGTGTCTGCGTTGGGGGCACATTTGCATTCGCTGCGACACACATGGTTTCTAAGCGTAAACCAGCCTGAAGTCAACAAAGTCAGCTTGAAGGAGTTTCTGACATCACAAATCGATTAAAGCTCTTTAAAATACCAGTTTCTTATTTTCTTTCCAAGACCTTTATGTTTACATTTCAGTTTGGAAAACCAATCCAAGAGGACAGAACCTGTGAAGTCATGATCTGGAGGGATTTTTTTCTGGAAAACTTAATGCCCACTAAAGTATAAAACCATGCACAAAGAGGAAGACATTTAACCCTGTGCTGCCGTCTCTGGACCATGTCTCCCTCAAATGTTTTTTTTTTTTTTTTTATCTCATTATGAGAGTATAACTGATTTCCTTTTAATGTCACATCTGAGCAGTGAGTCAGACAATGGCTTTTGGCTGCCATCTTCAACCGAGACATTTCCCTCATAAACATGCTGAGCAGAGTGTGAATGAATGAGGGTTTAAATGCTTGGGTTGGAGCTGAAGCAATAAAAACACAAAGTGCAGCGTGACTCAGTTGAAAAATATCTCTTTTTTTCTTTAGGATTTAATTCAATCAACCAGAGAAACAGTGATTTGGCTCAGATACATTATTTGTCAGTTTCCTGTATCTGATTCCAGGGTTAGTCGCAACAATCTGGACGAGTAATGAAAGCTGCGTCTCATTATTTACTGTAAACAAAATGTCACAATGAGCTGCAGTTCAGAGCAGCAACAGAGTTCAGCTCCTATCTGTCTGAGCAGGCCTGCTGCAGAACCACTTCAGGGCCCGCTGTTTGACTCAGTTCAAAGCTCCCTGCGGCTGGCAGCGATCCAGGCCTCAGGGCCCGGGACCAGACCCAGAGCCGTCCATCAGCTGTCAGGTTTGTCCTTGTTGGGCCCCATGAACTCCACCCCATCGATCGGGATGTCCTTCTCCTTGATGGCCTTCTGCACGCAGCGCTGGTACTTCCGGAAGGTCTCGGTGCATGGGTCTCCGCTCCGGTCCCCCTTGAGGAAATGCTCCGCGAACCAGCGGTTGAAGCACTGGTCGTACTCCCGCTTCAGGTCCGTGCAGGCCTCCCCTACGCTGTTCATCTCCGGGGATCCGAGCAGGCAACGCCGCAGAGAGATTATCCAGACGGGATCTACTATCGCTACAGACGCAGCAATAACAACCACGCTGACTGACTGTCCTTTAACGCAGCACGGGATTGGCTGTTTCTACACAGACGCAGAGGTAGAGCAGCGTAGGCACGTCACGACGTAACAGAGATATGTGCAGACAGAGTATGCACTCTGATATAACATGCTATTACTTTGAATACTACCTATACAGCTAGAAATAACGGAACTAATTATGATAAGAATTGTGTTTGCTTTTCCAGTTTTACCCTCTGTTCTATTTTTTTCTTTGCAAAAGGCAACTTTTCTTTTTTGTTTTCAAAAACACCATATATGCCGTTTCTGAGGGAACTTTTTTCAGTGCAGATATTTCAATACAGCCAATTAATTTCCAGGATTAGGTCCCAAAAATAGTTTTATGGACTTTTTGTTTATAATTTAATTTATATATCAATGTTTACTGAACAAATTTATATCAAAACAGTAAAAGATGATGCTGTTAAGCTAAAAGCCAGATGCCATTGTTCAGGGAAAAAGAAAATGCTGACAATATATGCTAAAACGTACGGAAGAGGATTAGGGCCACTGGAAAAATATAAAAAAGTTAACTGATTTTAAACTTTTATTTTAGTATAATATAAAAAAGTCAGAATTCTAACTTTTTTTCTCAGAATTCTGAGATTAAAGTCAAAATTTTGACATATTAAACTGAAATAATATTTACAAGATCTATTAACTTTTTTATTTTTTTAGTGGCCCTAATCCTCTTCCGTAGAAATGACAGACATCAGACACGTCCTTTTTTACAGTTTCTCACACCTAAGTAGAAAGCAGCAGAGTGAGCCCTCTTTATTTTGTTTTATTATCGTCAACTCAAAACCCGCGAGAGTTGATACGCAGCTTTCTGAAGTCTCGCGGCTCTCCGGGAGAACCAGACTCGTCACACAGATTCAAATAGTTGTTGTTTGGCTTTATTCGTCTTTTACTGGGATAAAACCCACAGCAAAGCTTAAAACCAGGTGAGAAGCGGGTGTCAGTTGGTTAATATGACAGCTAATTTATTATATAAGGCTGGTTATCTTCATGCTAACCAGATTAGCATGCTTTGTTAGCTTAGCTGGGGTGGTTTTTTTGCAGTTATTGTGTTCGGTTCGGATGTTTAATGTCACGTTCTCTCCATGTGAGTCGTCTCTAGTCACACCAAGATGTCTGACAGCGATGACAGCGACTTCTCGGACAACCAGAGTGAACGAAGCAGCGACGGGGAGGCCGAGGAGGTGGATGAGAATGAGGTGAGCTGGTGCTGATCAGATGCTACAGGCACGTTCTTACCAGTGGATCTCAAATCCTTTCATTTTTAATTCTTCATTATTGTATAGTCATTATTCTATGCACACCCATTAACCATAAAGCCAACTACCAGTATAGATGTTCGATTGCTGTATAAACTATTTACTCAGACGCTCCTTCTATCAGCTTGTTTTTTGTAAACAAACCAAATCTAAACTCTTTGCTGTTTTAGGGCGTTTTGTGAAGCCTTATAACACAATAAACGTGTCAATATTTTTGCCTTTTTTCTCTCTCTGGAAGCAGAAACGTTGCTGTTGATGTAATCATCCAATAAAAGCAGATACATTAAAAATGTTGTAGGAAAAGTTTTATATTAGCTGGACGTTTCTTTTTTTTTAAAGCATGACTTAATTTTTGTTGTTGTTGATTTCTAGTTTACCTGATTGGCTATTATGAGTTTTATGGTTTATAAATAAAAAAAAGTAAGTATTTTTTGGTGGGTGGGACCACAACAAAAAACAAAAACAGGTTTGACCTAAAGTTTATTATTTGTTGAGGCATTCATGTTAAGGCGTTCATTAAAGTTGTTGGCTCCCACCGCCAGGAGGAGCCGGCCAGCCCCGTCGGCAGTGATAAAATAGCCGAGGAAGAGGGGGAGGACCTCGACGAGGATGAGGAGGAATACGATGAAGAGGAGGATGAAGAAGACGAAGACCGGCCGAGGAAGAAGCCCAAACACGGAGGGTTTATCCTGGATGAAGCTGGTGTGACGAGACGACCCTCCCTCTGTTTTAACGTGCACAGTCGTCGTGTTGTTTTCTGAAGGCGGAGCTCTAACATACACCTGCTCCTCCGTGTCTTTGTACAGATGTGGATGATGAAGATGAGGATGAGGATCGCTGGTCTGAAGGAGGGGAGGATATTCTGGAGAAAGGTTAGACTTCTCACACTTTCTGTTTGCATCAAAAAGAGCGTTACGTTCAAAACAAACACGATTAGAGCAGCAAAGAAGGTCCGACGCGCCTCGAGGACAACTGTGATGCCCTTGAAGCGTGTCCAGTAAAGAGTGTCCAGATGCGTCTTACCCCCGGCTCACACCGACTCCGGTCTTACCGTTGTGGTGCGGTGCGGCGCCGCAGTGATTCCAAGTCATTAAAAAGACATAAACCTCTCTCACCGGCTGCTGAGCTGTCCGGCTGCGGTTACCGAGACACTCCGGCGCTGCAGAAAATTCAGCAAGAAAGCTATCCTTGCGGCGTGCCGGAGCCCTCCGCAACAAGCTCTCACAAATATCCTAATTTGGGCCGTGTTATCGCGTGAAGTTACGTGAACTCAAGTGAACTTTTGTTGTCGCGAGTTAAATCTCCGGACCTGTTGCCGGAGCCGCAAAGGGCGGTTTGAGAGGGGGTGTGTGGGAGTTGCGGTCTCCGTCGGCTTGTTAACCGCACCGGAGCCAGTGTGAGCAAGGGGTTATGCTTCTGCTACTACTGTGTTCAATGGCAGAGAGCGACTTTTCTATATTTGCTGTGAAAAATCGATAAAAAGTAGTTTTAATATGTTTTTAGTGGAAAAAGTCCACCTCAAAACATCATCTGGGCAGTCAGTTGATCTAGGTTACGATTCTGCTTTAACATATTATTTCTCTGTCGGAGCCGTGCAGACCCCCACATACCAGCGGTGCGCTGCCACTGGGGAACAAGTCGGGCTGGGAATTGACAAGATTTTCGCGATTCTGATTCCCCTTATCGATTCTCTGAAACGATTCGATTCCTTATCAATTTCACTGTACAATTTCGGGAAATAAGCTCCTCCCCCTGATTTAAATAAATGAGCTTCATCTTTCTCTTGTTCCCTGAACTGCGGAGCAACTTCGTAGCATGTTTCGTTACATCCATTGCAATAGCTAGAATCATGTAAGAATTCCAGCTACCAGTAGTTCTAATTAAACATGCTAGCAATGAAGGGCTGAATTAACGAGAAAGCCACACTCCCTTAATAAATCCAAAGAGAGGTAGGAAAATGGTTTATTCCCAGAAATGGCATATGATTTACTAGGAACCACATTAAGCACAGCCAGCGATATAAAACTAGCTGCTTACCACCAGAGTTACCTTCATTGCTGGTCGTTTTTAGCTTCTGTCCGGAAGCATTAAAAATACGGCATTCATTAAAATGTATGCCATGTTGTGTGCGCAGGTGTTTCTGCATGTTATTGCCACTTTGCAAGGATTGCAAGGCGCCTTGTCGCCATCTTTCTCTTCCTTAAAATGAAGCCAAACTTTTGATCGCTTTCCCCAATGGGGCGCCTTTTAAGAGAATCGTTAAGCGAGCTGCCAAACGGTGCCATGGAATTGGAAAACACAAAACTGGTTCTGAACAGGAACTGGTTTTCGATTCCGATCCCTAGAATCAAGCAGCAGCAGCTGCCTCCAGCCCAGTCGCCTCCTGGGGGGTTTCCCCTACAAAGTAGATGCTAGCATTTTTCAGGTATGTGGTACAAACTGCAGGTACCAGAATAATATAAGCAAACTTATTTTGCTGGCAGGTTTCGACATTTTAAGTTAATTTAGGCGTTAATAAACAGTTTCAGGGGAGTGATCATAGCTCTCAGCAGCACTGTGTCTGTCTCCCTGCCAACTCCCAGATCAGCTTCTCTGATTGGTTGATGTGGCGCGTCGAGCATCAAGTTCAACTTTTCCAACTCCAGCATCTGCTGCTTGTGAAACGCGTCACGCACCTCAGATGGGGGAAGTGGCGGCCTAGTGGTTTGGGCATAGAGCTTGAAATCCTGAGGCTGTGAGTTCAAGCCCCTCTCCCACATTGCCACTCTGGGTCCCTGAGCAAAAAGACTCTTAACTGCTCCCCCAGGTACCACACAATTGCAGCCCACTGCTCCATAAGAGGATGGGTGAGTGAATTTCGTTGCTCTGTACTTGGAGCAATGTAATGGCATTAAAAAAAGCTGGGGAAAAAGAGAAGCTCATGAGGCGCTGCTTCAGCTGCTCAGATGCACTGTCCTTTTAAAGAGCCTGGATCCACGGACGTGCAGGTGCCGCAGTGGTTAGGGTGCATGACCCATGTACGGAGGCCTTAGTCCTTGACGTGGGCAATCAGGGTTCGAATCCAGCCTGTGGTCCTTTGCCGCATGTCTCTCCATCTCTCTCATCTACCCTTTCCTGTCAGCCTACTGTCAGAAAAAAGAGCCACTAGTGCCATTACAAAAAAGAGCACCTGGATCCACATCAACTACAGAGTTTACATGTAAACCTGCTGCTTCTGCTGCTCAAATCATGTTCGCTATGAACGTAGCATAAGTCAACCAAGGGATGAGAAACGGCGTTTAATGACAGTTTGTTCAAAAGTTTGAGAAATTCTTATACTTTGATCATGATGCACAGTAACAGGTGGGGGTGGGGGTCTGTTATGCTTCCTTATGTTTAATTCAGGCCAGATTGAACCACATGTTTAGTTCTGCTCTCTGCCTTTAGGCTCCCGGTCTACCTAATACGCTGTAAATGCTCCTACCGTTCTCTAAAGTGTGTTTTTGTGTGAAGCTGTTTCCTTTGATGTTTTCTGAAGACTCAGACTGATCTGGGCTCTAACTGAACTCTCTCTTTCCTGCGGCGGCCCCTCGCTGTCATGCATGCGGCCTCCAGTTAACGGTAATTCTGCTCAAGCTCTTTTGTCATTGACTCCCATTAAAAAGTAAATGGATCATCCATTTAAATGGTCATCCATTTAATAAAACCCTTCATGTTGACGTCACCTCATCTCGGCCCAGCTGCACCTGTGAGACGGCACTGAGGGGGAAACCCATTCTTGAAAACTGTGGCTTCCTATTGGCTGAGAGGAGACGGCTTGAACGTTTTCCTCATTTTGCTGCCTGATGATGAGCTTAGATGTTTCAGTGGTCAACTAACTCCTATGGTTTTAACTTTTCATCTGAGATCATTAAAGAAATTCCCTTAATCTGGATATAGAATAAAGGCAGACTAACAGATTGTTTTTATTTCAGCCACAACATTTTGACCAGTTTAAGATTTAACTTAGTTTCAGATTTTATAGACGTGTTTGGAAGAAGTTTCTGCAGTAGAAAGAACATCCAACAGAGAAAATATCCCTCCTAAACCTTTTTCTTTTTTTTTACATTTATTGACATCCCAACCAAACACCTCCATTTCATTTCTTTTCATTTCATTTATTGTTTATTTGAAAGGGGGCAGTGTACATTAATCAACATTAAAATAATGTAGATATACCCGAGTTAGCTAAGGAGTGCTAATTTTCATCGGTAGTCCCCCAGCCAGGTATAAAAAAAAATGTATAAAATCACAAGATAAAATTACAATACCAATTACATAAAAAACATTATAGTTAGGAAATACAATTCATGTAAAATAATTATAAATTATTTAAAATACACACAGAAAACCTTAGTGCCCACAAATTTGACTCTCTGCAAGCCATTTTTTTTTTTGCATTCTTTTTGAATGAAGAGAATGACAAAGAGTCTCTGATGGTTTCTGGCACTGTGTTCCATTGCTGAGATGGTCTTACAGAGAAGACAGCCTGACCAAAGGCTGTTTTTCTCCAGGGGATGTTCTCTTATTCTGCAAACTGCGGTTTAACCATGGAGTGGAGGAGGCATGTGTTTTCAGCCTTATCTAACAAAACAATTGGTATTCATTCATATTTAGCCCCCCATACCTTCATTCCAGGGTTCTAGCCAGTGTACTTTTGTATAGCAGGTCACTACTCTCTGACTTGAAGTCACTATTTTCATTTTTTATGAGCGTTTTTCCAAAACATTAGAGCACAAACCCTAAAAGTTATCAAAATCACACTGAAACTAGGCAGAAATGATGCCTTCTAATAGGCCTAACAACCTCAGAACACTTTTTCATCCTTATTTGCACACAGATTAGCAAATCACTGTTGGATAGAAATCAACCCTGCTTTCAAACCCAGCAGCCTTGATAGCAGGGATGAAGAAAGAATGATGGAAAGGATTCCTAAACGGCGGGTCCGTCATTCCGAACCGATGGAGAGAGCATCACTGGTGCATAGCTGTCTTATCTCGGCTGAAGGAGGATCAGAGCGACGTCTCTGGATCAGTCTGACAGTTTGCTCATTAAGGGGAGATCTGTCCAAGGAGGAAAACATCATGGAGAAAAGATGGAAAGAAAAAGGAGTGGGCTCAGTTAGTGCAGGGAAACAGAAAACTGCTATGGGTGTAGCACATACAGGCTTTCTGCAGGTCATTAAAGGTCATTCAATTATTTTTTTTTAAATAAGGCCTTAATTGGCATTAAAATTAAATCTGATTATTGTGGCATTTAAAAAAAAGATTTATTAAAACGATTTCGTC
The DNA here is from genome assembly GCF_000732505.1 of Cyprinodon variegatus. Lineage (NCBI taxonomy): Eukaryota > Metazoa > Chordata > Actinopteri > Cyprinodontiformes > Cyprinodontidae > Cyprinodon > Cyprinodon variegatus. The sequence continues at coordinate 313,658 of NW_015151182.1, forward strand.
ATGTGTAATTGTTGATCGCATTAAAATTATTTCCAAGAGTATTAAAAAAAGCACTAAATTAGAGTTACTCATTCCTGTACAAACCCTGATAAAAAACACCCATAAAAATCCTGCTGAACCCTGAAACCCAGGGTCAGCTCCGCCTCCAGATGTCTCCTAATCAGTCCCCAGAGTCCAGCTGTGCTTGATTTGATTCTGACTCTAACTACAGATGTTCTGGTCTCAGAACAGCCCAGCACAGCTTAGGTAGGAAGCTCTGGTTCACTATAGAGCAGAATTAAGTTCTGACTTTACAATTATATATTTGAATCATGTTTTAGATAAATGAATGAATTGTATATCTATCATTTTATGGTACATTTGTTTACTTTCCCAGTTTATGTATTTCATAATGTATTTTGGCCCTCCATATATCTAAGATTGCCTTACAGTTATTGTAACAATGACTACTCTTAAATAGTCAGTCCTGTGGGACGATAGTTTAGATCCAAGTAGATTCAGAATGGCCTAGTCAAAGTAAAGACCTATCCTTAGCAATTATCTGTGGCACATTTTCTCCATCCAGTCTGACTGAGCTGGAGCTGTTTTGAGATTCCATAAGGACCTGCAGTATGGCCGACATTTTAGGTCTTTATAAAACCCCATAAGTCCTCAGGTTATTTTGGGATCTTAAAGTGACCAAACATCCAGTGGCTCTGTGATTTCAAAAGCATTGCCTTTATGACCCAGTGCCCAGAATCCCACCAGTACCCAGGTCCTTTGGTTGGTCTCCAAATAGGTCGGTCGATCCCACTCAGGCCCTTCCTCCCTGACCTTCCCTCAGTCTCCTTAGCATCACAGCGTTTTGAGCTAGCTACAATTAAATCTGTGTTCCTAATGTTGTGGCTCCTAAGTTTTTTTTTTGTTTTGTTTGTTTTTTATAAGTTAATGATGGTTAAACATCACTGTTTCCAGCTTTTGAAGCTGATCAGCTCCGCTTGTCTTAAAGTTCTCGTTGAGTTCATCTGGAACCCATCAGAGCTCCAGTTTGGAACAGGATTTTCTCTGTTCGATCAGTTTAGCAGAAGGAAGAACTTTGAAAACATTTTGAAGCTGCAGAGTTGAGCTCCGTTGTGCCTAAACACCAACATGGATGAGTCTTCCATCCTGGTTTAACATGCTTTGGTAGCACGTAGATCCTCACTGCTGCAGCCATCTCGCACACCCTCTTATCCACGTTGTCTTCCTTTCATTGTGCTTCGTCTTGTTTCCTGCCTCCATTGCAACCCTTCCTTTTTCTGATGGTTCTAGTCTGTTGACTCTTGTTTTCTCTCTTCCTCCGGTCCTCCCTCCCTCATGGATCCTGAGCAGAAGAGGCTGAAGGTGAGCGTTCCTCTTATCTTAAACATTCACCTCATGCGCTGCTGTGCTGAACATCAATGATAAAATTATCTGCCTTGTTTCTCCACAGCTTCTAACCTGGACCATGTGGTTCTGGATGAAGATCACTCTGGATCCAGGCGACTCCAGAACCTCTGGAGGTAGAACATGCATCTCCATCGTTTAGTGGTTTGAATAACTGTTTGCTCTTTGTCGGGTTGTTTTCACACTTAAATGTGTCAGATCATTGGATAATAGTCTACTTCACCTGGTAGATCCTGATTAAACTGTATAAAAAAAGAGACCTGAGCTCAGCCTCAGCAGCTAAACCCATCCTGGTGTTACTGGACCTGAATGTGTAATAAATATAGAAACAGAACCTCTCTGACAGCTGAAGATCTACAGCAGGGATGTCAAAGTCAAATACACCGAGGGCCAAAAAACCATTTGCTACAAGCCGAGGGCCGGAACTGGTTAGATGTTTATAACATATTAAAATGAACATAGCCTATTGAACCAAGAACCAAGACCTAACACTTTGTTTTTAAAAAAACAAAATATCAATATTCTTAATAAATTTTATTATATAATTATACTTGTATATAAGATATATACATAAATGAAAGTGCATGCATGCATTATGAATTATGTTTGGATTGTTTTGGTTTAACATTCCAAGCACACTAGGCTGAACTGGGTTGTCTAAGGAGGCGGAGCGCTCTAACTGCGCTGCGCAACTGCGCTGCGCAACTGCTGCGCGCAGGTGTCAGCAGAGGCTGATTATAGCCAAAATAGAAGGAGCCTGGATGGAGAGCAGTGCAGCGCAGTTAGTGCACTCCGCCTCGTTAGACAACATACTTCAGCCCAGCTTGGATCGTTAAAGGGGGAAAAGCAAAAACCAAAACAATCCAAACATGCAAAGAACAACAGATTTATTATTTTCCCCTAGGAATGTAGTGTTGGTGCGTGCAACACAACCACACCCACACTAAATTCCCCACAATGCAACGGTAGCCCGCGAGGTGACAGCAGCGCACACAAATGGCTGGGGCCTGTGGGCCCATTCTAATGGTAATTAAATATCATCCAGGGGGCCACAGATTAACAATTCGCGGGCCTTGACTTTGACATAACTGATCTAGAGGAAGACATTTGGACTTCAGAGAACCAGGATCCACAGAGAAAACCCGGAAGAGACTAGAATTACTCCAGGAGGTCTCAGAACAACATCTAATGCTGCGTTCACACCAGACGCAGCAGGAGCAGCAAAATCGCGTCTGCTGCTTCATTTTTGCTGTTTGTACCAGTTAGTTCTGACGCACGGCTGAAGCAGCTTTGCTGCTCTGGCTGCATGGTGGAAAAGTGGGTCTGATGCACGTTGGGCGGAGCTACTCTATCCTTTCTTTGCCTTGCAGCTGTATTTGCTGTGATCAGTGGGAATAAAGTAGTTTTAATATGTTTTTAAGTGGAAAAATCCACCTGAAAACTTAATCAGTGCAGTCAGTTCATCCAGATTATCATCCTGCCTTCCAATAATTTTTCTGTCGGAGCCGCTCAGACCCCCACATACCATCGGTGAGCTGTCAGTAGGAATCCCATTCAACAGCAGCCTATGGCCCGGTCTCCTCATCGCAGTTTTCTGCGGCGGCTGGAAGGCGGTTTCCATGTACATAATCCAAACTGCAGGCACCAGGATAATAAAGCGAACATATTCTGCCGGCAGATTTCAGCATTTTAAGTTAATAATTTAGGCGTTAATAAACTTTCAGAGGAGTGATCCTAGCGCTCTGTGTCATCAGCGATGTGTCTGTCTCTCTGCCAGCTCCCAGATCAGCTTCTCTGATTGGTTGATGCGGTGCGTCGAGCGGCAAAAGTTAAATTTTTCCAACTCGAGCAGCAGCAGCGGCGGGCGCGCGTTACATGCTTAAACGAGCTGCGCCAACTGCTCAAAACACGCTGCGGGACATTTTGCTGCACTTTGACGTGGTCAACCATTGACTTTGCATGTAAACTAGCTGCTTCTACTGCGCCTGCTGCGTCCGGTGTGAACGCAGCATAAAGCTCTGCAGACCTCAGTGTTAAGGTCAGAGGTCATGATCCAACAGTCAGGAATAGAAAGACGGCTCAGAGATCCAAGACCAGAACCGCTGCTCGTGTTTGATACTTTTATTTTAAAAATTACTTTTCAAGAACAACCACAGACTAAAATGGGAACATAAAAAGGGAAATGAGAAAAGAAAGAGGTGGAGGAATCCGATATAACCGGCCCACTAAGGTACTTAGGAGTGCAGAACCAAATTCAATTCAATTCAGTTTATTTATATAGCGCCAAATTCACAACACACGTCATTTCAAGGCACTTTACAGTTCACCAGATTATACAGTTAAACTGATTCAAAGTTTTCTATCTAAGGAAAACCAGTTGATTGCATCGACTCGTTGACTCTTCAGCAATCCCTCAAACTAAGCATGCTTGTAGCGACAGTAGAGAGGGAAAAACAAAATTTTAACAGGAAGAAACCTCCAGCAGAACCAGGCTCAGTGTGAGCGGCCATCTGCTGAGGCCGACTGGGGTTCAAGGAGACAGAAGCAGAGATACAAAAAGCAGCTGTAAAAGGCGGCCCCATCCAGGAAACACACAGCCAGGCAGACGAACTCAGAGCCAGCTCCCATGTCGGAGGATGAAGAGATCCCTTTAAAGCTGAAGACTTTCATTCCCCCCTGTCCTCACGCAGAGATGGAACTCAGCCTGTTAATGATGTTAACGATGAGGCGAGAGGTTGATCTGCTTTTCATTTTCTAGCTTTTCATCTCAAAAACCGGTTATTTTTCTGCAACTGTGTAAACATTGCTGCCCACTGCTGTGAGATCTAACACCCTCTGACCCTGAACCCTCTGCAGCTGGCTGTGAAGGAGATGATTGACTCATTTATGTTAAAAAAAAAAAAGTCCAGCTCCTAAAAAAGCATCTTCTCATATAGTCCCAGGGGTAATAGGAGAGTTTGGCTTAGATGAAGCGCAGGAAATTAATTTTTGGAATGCCTGTTTTCTCGGTGGGAGTCCAAATAATGGCAATAACAGTTCTGTTGTCAATCAGATTGGGATTTCATGGCCGATGTTTCTGTGTTTCAGAGACTCCAGGGAGGAGGCGCTGGGTGAATACTACATGAGGAAATACGCCAAGTCATCAGTGGGAGAGAAGTGAGTATCACAGCCTGACATGTAGAAGGACTTGGATAAACCGAGCGTCTCAACATTGTCATCTCAGCTTCTTGTTTCTATTGTTTGAGAAAACCTAGATTGGTTTAAACAAACAAACATATTTGACCTTTTGAATAAACCTGACTTTCTGAATTGGAACAACAGAGGGATCCAGTTCCTTTTATTCCACTCAAGCTCTTTCTGATTAAATAAAACTTTTCTGAATAGAATTAAAGACCCAGGCCAGAGAATTCAAACCCCTGGTGTCACCGTCTGACTTTTCCTCCTGTCACCATAGAGACACCATTGATCATTTAACCGAAAAGATTGAAGCTAAAAAAAAACTCTTTAAATCCCTTTTAAAGCTGGAGAGTTTTAACTTTATTTAATTTTTCTAAATTAATCTTATTCATACAAATAAAGGCCGTTAACCCTTTATAGCGCCCTCAGTGAAATACTTTGAAAATCCACATTTCCAGCCAACAGTGTTATCGGAATCCAGGACAAGACCTTATTACCTTTGTAACATTCAAAAATTATGGATATTTTTTAGGGCAAAAATTAATGTCAATGTAATAACTAGAAACACCAACTCACCCAAATATATTAAGAAAAACAACTAAAGTGTGTCTGTAAGAAATCAATGAAAAACACTTCTAGAGTGAAACAAACACATTTGTTTTTCAACATAACCTTAGAGACATTAATGCTGATACTGGCACTTACTTTTTTAGTTTATAAACCTACATATATTTGTTAACTAGGCTTATTAACTTTTTTACTTTTCAGTTAGCTTTTGACCTTTTCTTCTTCACTTAACTTTTTTTTCAAATTAATTTAAAGTACACTGGAAAAAATCGAAGTCATTTTTTCTTATAGTGAAAGCATTTGTTCTTGAATTGAGATAAAAAGAGACATTTTGCCAATGGAACAAGACAATTTAAATTTTAAATAAGAAAACACAATTGCATTGTCTTATTTCAAGTGAATATTATCTAATTATCTTATTTTAAGAGTAAAAATACTAATAATTAAATATTAAATAATTGGCAAACTATCTTATTTACCTACTTAAGTTAAGGGTAAATACACTTAATTAAGAAATTTTTACTTGTTTCTGGATCATTTTTTCCAGTGTAGGTAATATATCATTAAAGGGCTCATCTAAGTGGTCAAACGCCACAATAAGATGTACAGCCATTGTTTGTTTGTACATTTTGTGCTTCTAGACCTCACTCTGGGACGGGGGGGACTCCATTTGTAAATGGTATGCAAGTGATCAAAAACACTAACTTGCCCTATAAAGGGTTAATGGAAGAACTAATTTTATCCCTTGGTAGATTTAATTTTTGCAGACTTCTACCCCGTTTACACTACCCTTGAAAAACCGATCCATGCCGAGAAGGTCCTAGCTCGGATCAGTTAACCAGGCCGAGCTCGGTTCTGACGACCGTTTACGCATCACGCTATCTCGGTTCCTCGACTCCTTGCCTCCTAGTGACGATCTGCGGTATTACTGCCAGTATTGAAGGAGGAAATCAAGCGGTTGGTGGCGATAATGCACCAAAAGTTGTTTGCCAACCGCCATAAAACACAAGAAGAAGAAGACAAAGAAGGAGGGAATCAAGCAAATCAAAATGGCGGCGCCCGTCACATTCAGAAAGTTATGCTTGATTATTATTGCTGTACTTCGCTGTTATTATTTAAAATGCCATTATTTAAAATTTTGCATAGAGAAGATTTCGATTGTTGTTTATAGTTGTTCTTCTTCTGTTTTGTGTTGGTTGGCAAGCAACTTCTGGAGGGGCATTACCGCCAACTACTGGAATGGAGTGTGAATCGCGATGTGCAGCCAGACGGAGATGACGCGTTCTGCTCATGCGCTCTTGTTATCAGAAAACCGAGCCAGGGAAAAACCGAGCCGAGCCCACCTCTGGAACTGGTTTGCAGTTAGCTCGGTTCGGTTGTGTCTAGCTCGGTTCAGTTCAGTTTGCTTTCCATTTACACACGATAAGTTATCTCAGTTACTGAGCTCGGACCGGTCTGAGCACGGTTTTTAAAGGGTAGTGAAAATGGGCTATTCTTCACATGGCAGCTAAATAAATGGGTAGCAAACATTCATCTTCTTCTTTTGTGTGGTTTAAAGTAACAATTGGGGTACTGAGGAGCTTTCTGATGACATCACTCAGCAGCAGCTGCTTCCGGGAGTCAAGTATGTAGACACTCCTTTGACCAATCAACTTCTAGACTCTTGCTGATGTCATAAGATTTTCATCCCGTTTCCTCCCGTCTGTGCAGGGACCCAAATCTGTGGACTGTGAAGTGTAAGGTGTGGAAACAGACACACGGATGATCACACACACACACCCACCATCACACCCACACACGCAGATCAGTACAGAAGGGAAAGAAATCAATCAAACCTGTTTCCTGTTTGCAGATTGGGGAGGAGAGAGCGACGGCCATCGCTCTGATGCGGAAGTTCATCGCCTACCAGTTCACTGACACAGTAAGCGTCGACGTGTCACCTGACTGCAAGCTGAGCTCTGATTGGTGCTTCCTGGTCGTTAATGGAATGCGTGGGTTTTCCTGTCCGCAGCCTCTCCAGATCAAGTCTGTGGTGGCGCCCGATCACGTCAAAGGCTACATCTACGTGGAGTCGTACAAGCAGACCCACGTCAAGGCCGCCATCGAGGGCATCGGTAACCTGAGGATGGGCTTCTGGAACCAGCAGATGGTTCCCATCAAAGAGATGACGGATGTCCTGAAGGTGGTCAAGGAGGTGACCAACCTGAAGCCCAAGTCCTGGGTCCGGCTCAAGAGAGGCCTGTACAAAGATGACATCGCTCAGGTGAGAGCCCATCCTGGCGGTAGGACGCCTGACTCGCCCGCGCTGATGGAGGAAGATGTTTCTAAACGCTGACAGCGTGATCCTCTTCTGTTTGGAAAGATGATCTTTAGTCCTGCTCTCATTCTGAGGAGCATGCAGAACTTCAGTGTCTGTTCTGGTTGATCATTTAGGAAAAATCTCCACATGCTCATTAGAATGATGCAAACAAAAGCCAGAGATCCATCCTTCCCTGGTCTTTTCTTTACGGTCAGCGATATTAGCCAAAAATCTAATAGCGAATTATATCGGCCGGCATCTAAAAACTGATATTGTCGGGCTAATAGAAACACTTTTCTAATATTCTACAGCACAGAATAAGTCATAAAAGCAGGTTTGATTAATGCTGATTTCGTATCTGGTCAATATTGGTATCAGTCAATTCTCTAAAGTATTGTATCAGAAATATAAAAGTTCTATTGGGACATCCATACCATTCTTCTTTTCCTCCATCCATCCATCATCCATCAGCAGTGGTTGAGGAGCTCTGGACCTTTAGCTGGCGGTTCGAGCGTTGCTGTTTTAGGGATAGCCGATTGGATGAATCTATCAACCACTGATTATAGACTTAGTTCTTCAACAATCATTTTTTACCCTAACTTTTTTTTTTTACAATTTTCCTTTTTTTGACCAAATACAAAAACTCAACAATCAAAAATTAAGTTTTTTTTAAAGGAGAACACAAACTTCCAGCTGCAGCTTTTCACCCCCCGGTTCCATTGTGCAGCATCACGGTGGATCTACTGAAACTTGAGAAAGAACTGATCTGAGACCAGAGACTGTCTGCTTTTCTTTTTTTTGTTTTTTTTTTTTAAACAGCCAAACCAGAGAGAGTCAGTTTTTTTTCTAAATGTGTTTATAGGCCGCTCCATCTGTTACAGATTTGGTTTTAACAGAACAAATTAGGGCTGAAAGAATTAAATGGATTAATTGTGATTATTCGTTTAGAATTTATATGCAGGCATCCCCAAACTCTGTCCTCAAGGCCCCTGTCCTGCAGGTTTTAGAGGTTTCTCTGCTTCAGCACAACTGGTTATAATGATTGCAGTAGACCAAAAGCATGTTAATCAGCTTTCAATTAAAATCAGCTCTGCTGGAGCAAGGAAACCTCTAAAACCTGCAGGACAGGGGGCCTTGAGGACAGAGTTTGGGGATGCCTGATATATAGCACTATAAGCATATGGGGGAGTGTTGGCCTAGTGGTTAGAGCAGTGCGCTTGTGCTCTGAGAAGGTTGCAAGTACCTGGTTCAATCCCCACAGTCGACTGGCTGGCTCCCTGAGCAAAACCCTTAACCCACCACTGCTCTCCGGTTCGTTGCTCTGTACCTGTGACAGCATAATGACAATACAACGCTGGAAAGTGGTTAATTGATTATTTAACATTATGATTTAGTAATAGAAAAATCGTTAACTGAAGTATACAGACTCTAAAACAGTAAAACAGCAGTAACTATACATATATATAAACATTTTCATCTGCGAATATGCTTCTTTGGAATCTTTGTCTATCCGGATATTAATCGAAAAAAAGTTTTCAGTCTGTTCAATTATGTGTATTCAGATAAGTAAATTAATAACGGTCGAAAAACTATTAATGTCTCATAACATAAAGAGGAAACTTAATAAGAAAGAACCAGCGGTGTTCTGATGCTTGTTTTTGCCCTCATTTGTACAAATATGTCGCCCATCTCCATTTGTTGGATGATGAATATCTGTTGGAGATATTTGGCGTATCTCCCAGCCTGACGCTGTAGATCCTGTGTGTCTCCAGGTGGACTACGTGGAGCCCAGTCAGAACACCATCTCCCTGAAGATGATTCCTCGCATAGACCTGGACCGCATCAAGGCCAAGATGAGTCTGGTGGGACAAACTGACCCTCCTGTTGTGTTTTTTTTCTCCCTGTGGAGACATGGAGCTGGTTCTGACTCACACCTGTGTTGGTTTGTAGAGGGATTGGTTCGCTAAGCGGAAGAAGTTCAAGAGGCCTCCACAGCGACTGTTTGACGCCGAGAAGATCAGGTACGGCGTCCATTCCTGTTTTACTCTGAGCGGGTTTTAAAGCCAGAGCTGAATGTGAGGAACTCTTTCAGATCTCTGGGGGGGGAGGTCAGCCACGACGGAGACTTCATGATCTTTGAGGGGAACCGATACAGCCGCAAAGGATTCCTGTTTAAAAGCTTCGCCATGTCTGCCGTGGTGAGTCCAAGAACGCAAACCCTCCGATGCTGCGGCTCCTCAGAGCCGAACCTCAGCACGCCGTTCTGCTTTGTTTCCGGTAGATCACAGACGGAGTGAAGCCCACCCTGTCAGAGCTGGAGAAGTTTGAGGACCAGCCTGAGGGGATCGACCTGGAGGTGGTCACAGAGTCAGGTGGGCCGACGTTTCCTCTAACTTGGAAGGATTTCCATGATGGGTTCTGATCAAAAACGGAACAAAGCATTTTGATTTTTCCCCTCTTTGTGTGCAGGGAAGGAGCGCGAGCACAACCTGCAGGCCGGTGACAACGTGGAGGTGTGCGAAGGGGAGCTGATCAACCTTCAGGGGAAAATCCTGAGCGTGGACGGCAACAAGATCACAATCATGCCCAAACATGAAGACCTGAAGGTGCTGAACCCCCATCGGCAGCCACGGCCCGGCGCCGTTTCCCTCTCGCTCATTTCTGTCTCCGTTTCCCTGAGCAGGATCCTTTGGAGTTCCCGGCCCACGAGTTGAGGAAATATTTTCGGATGGGCGACCACGTGAAGGTGATCGCCGGGCGTTACGAGGGCGACACCGGCCTCATCGTCCGGGTGGAGGAGAACTTCGTCATCCTATTCTCCGACCTGACCATGCATGAGGTGAGACCACGGCAACATTCTCCGTCTGCCTCCGTCACCGCTCCGCCCTTCCTGACCTTCCGTCTCGCTCTGTGCCGCGCAGCTTAAGGTGTTACCCAGAGACCTGCAGCTCTGCTCCGAGACGGCGTCCGGCGTGGACGTGGGGGGCCAGCACGAGTGGGGGGAGCTGGTGCAGCTGGACCCGCAGACCGTGGGCGTCATTGTTCGGCTGGAAAGGGAAACATTCCAGGTATTATCCCGCTCCGGCAGCTTTCTAGCTTGAACAGGCGGATGGTGCGTGACGGCTCTGCCTTTTAGGTCCTCAACATGCACGGGAAGGTTCTGACGGTGCGCCACCAGGCCGTGAACCGCAGGAAGGACAACCGCTTCGCCGTGGCGCTGGACTCCGAGCAGAACAACATCCACGTCAAGGACATCGTGAAGGTGATCGACGGGCCGCACTCGGTAAGCAAGTTCTTCCTGGTTCTGCATCTGAGCGACTCATTAGTCCTCTAGCTGATCTGAAAACAAGCCTTCAGTTTCTTCATTTCGGTTCTGCTGTTGTGGAGCAGTTCTGATGCCTCCATGTTGAAAGCTTCCTCTCCTTCCAGGGCCGGGAGGGCGAGATCCGACACCTTTTCCGAGGCTTCGCCTTCCTGCACTGCAAAAAACTGGTGGAGAACGGAGGAATGTTCGTCTGCAAGACCAGACACCTGGTTCTGGCTGGAGGCTCCAAGGTAGGCTGCCCTGCACTGTCCGCTGTCCTCTGAGGTCCAGAGAACCAACCGGCTGATTTTATGCAGTGACATCTCCAGGTTCCACCTCATTAGACCAGGAAGCAGGACACGGAGTAGCTCAGATATTCACATCGTGAGCTGAGGCTTCTACTGAGGAGAAAAAGGAAGCTGGGAATGTGAAAATGTAGCTCTGAGGTCATGTTTGAAAACTCACAGCTGTTTGTTTCACTGTGTAGAAAGAGACTGCAGTAATCCTTCTTCTTCTCCTCACTGCGCCGCTCAGCGAGATGCTGCCAAATAACCTTAAAAAAGCCTAAAGTTAAACTTGACTTTGCCAGAGTTTAAAAAGGATCCTGACTTTGTTTCCTCCGATGCTTCTGCTGCTTTCAGCCAAGAGATGTGACCAACTTCACGGTGGGCGGCTTCGCTCCGATGAGCCCTCGCATCAGCAGCCCCATGCACCACGGCGGAGGAGGTGGGTGGCTGAACCCGAGGCAGCGAATTGTTTGCCTCATTCTGAATCAAACATAAACTCTGGGTTTTCCTTAATCCTCCTGGGACTGAATAGGTGGACTTTAGTCCTGATGTGAAGTAAAATGATAAAACTCAACAGCTAATCTTTGAAAACCAAAGTCTAGAGTGGTGTGTTAACTGTAAGCCGTTCTAACATCAGTTAAGAAGTGTGTGGAGGCGTTGCAGTTCAGTGCTTCTCCAGCAGGGGGTCACTTTAGCTTCATCCACATAGTTCTCCCAAGAAGTGTCTCCAGACGGTTTGTGTTACCATCTGTTTGGATGTTTCTATGGATATAAACAGGACAGAGTCTCAACATGTGGGACTTTTTAGACGCTTTTGATCAGCTTTGAAATGTTTTAGTTTTTAGTCTCCTATTAATCAGATTTGTGATTTAACGAAGGAGCGTTTCATCACTGTCTTCTTCCAGGCGCTCCGCAGAGAGGAGGTGGAGGCGGAGGAGGGTTCGGTCGGGGTCGAGGACGCAGAGACAACGAGCTGATTGGTCAAACTGTCCGCATCTCGCAGGGTCCTTACAAAGGTCAGCCTAAGGGAGACGCCCGTCGTCTGTTCTGCTTCGGTTGTCATTTGTCCTGACGCTTCTTGCCTCCGTTTCCCAGGATACATTGGTGTGGTGAAGGATGCAACAGAGTCCACGGCCCGAGTGGAGCTGCACTCCACCTGTCAGACTATCTCTGTGGACCGGCAGAGACTGACCACCATGTACGTACCACAGCTTGGCTTTTTCACTGTCTGCAAATCACACAAGCTGTGGTTCGACTTTGGAACCACCAAATCCAGCCTTTCCTTCTGCTGCTTGACCTTCTGTTTAAGGCTGATTCTCTGTCAAAGCATATGTGTGCTGTGCAGACATGAGGAAAACATAAATCCATTTGGCATTTTTTAAGAATGTTACACTTATTAAACACAAAAACAAACTTACAAAAAAACTGTTATAATTGAAAATATGGTTTCATATCGAGCTCTTTTTCCATATTTCCTTTGTCTCTTGGCCAAGTTTTGGACTCTGTCCCTCATAAGACTGAAATTAAATTTGATTCAACAGTAACTTTATTGACAAATGGCACAGACATTTATTTTAATTGCTTAAAAGATATATTTTATTAGTTTTTTCATAAAGAACGGCCGTCCCATGAGATCCCTGTAATTGTAACCACAAAATGTAACTTTTAACTGTTTTATAAGCTTTGCCTGCTAGCAAACACATCAGTTGTCATTTGGAAGCAAGCTAATGGCACAGAAGCCCTGTTAGCTTCATGAAAAAATGTATTATACTTTTTTGCAAAACCAAAAGTCATCAAACACCTCATATTTCCTTTGAATGTAAAAGTAGTGGAAAAAACAGCGTTTTAGATTGTGCATTTTGAGTTAATTTTATGCTAACTCTAAAACAGACTAGCATGCTAAATATTGTCATTTCCACAAAAGTAATTTATGTATATGATATTAAATGTATCATTAATTACATTTTCAGTTAATGTTTTTATACCTTATGATGAACTAGGAAAAAATCTAATTATTTCCAAAAAAATACGTGTTGGACTTTCTGAAAAATAAGCAGATTTGATTGTAGTTGGATAACCACTCTTAAACCTTTCAGTTGTTGCTTTAGTGACTGCTTTTTATAAGAGGTAATACAGCTGGGATGCCTAATAGTTAAAGATTATTGCTATTTGTTCTTTCATGAAACATCTGGAAGGTCAGTATTCAGCGTGCTGTGCCAAAAATGCTGCATGCTGAAATTATATTAGAGTTTAATGAACTCATAAAGTGAGATAATTTACCGAACAATGAAGAAACTGTTCATAACAGTATTTAACAGGCCAATGCTACTGGCAGGCTTCCCCAATTCTCCACAGTGCTGTTTGTTGATGCTGTGTTGTGAGTAAAGTGCAGCAGCAGGGTAATTAGCAGGTTATTATGGCAACATCAATCTCGTTAAAGCTTGTTTATGATTAGGCCAATTAGCAGGTGGTAGGTCTGCTTTGGGCCTCATGTTGCAGTACAGATTTACCCTCATCTCAGTCGACGTGACCAGTATCGCAGAAACTTTCTGAATGGTACAAGTATATTGTCTGTTTATGCTCTGTGTGCCACTGCTGTGTTTAATGCAGAAGAAGTTAGGGGACCATTAAGATGACTGTTAAGATGTTCTGTTGATTTGTGGGACTGTTCTGCAAACGTTTAAATGTTTTGTTTTTTGCTACGAGTGCTGTGATGTTTATTCTGCTAACATGGTTTCTGCTAATGTGGTTGAGATGTTCAGCAAGCATTAAAATATCCTGTTCTGTTAGACGTTCTGCCGTTTAGATGTTGTAAAGGTGATTGGCTGATGAACGTCGTTTAGGTGTTTGGCTGACGGACGGCGTTTAGGTGTTTGGCTGACGGACGCCGTTTAGGTGTTAGGCTGACGGACGCCGTTTAGGTGTTTGGCTGACGGACGCCGTTTAGGTGTTTGGCTGACGGACGCCGTTTAGGCGTTTGGCTGACGGACGCCGTTTAGGCGTTTGGCTGACGGACGCCGTTTAGGCGTTTGGCTGACGGACGCCGTTTAGGCGTGTGGCTGAC
>NW_015151182.1:330563-331508 GCF_000732505.1 Cyprinodon variegatus
ACATACTAACTTCCTGAACAGACCGACGACAGTCGCTACATCCCATCATTTTGTTGTTTAAATGTAAATAAATAATGCTACATTTTGTTTTTTAATTAAATAAAACGATAACAGTGTGTGCTAAGCTTTAAGATAACACACTAGAAAACAGGCCATATTTAATTTTAAACTGTTTCTGAGAGCTTAAAAATGAAAAATAACTTCCAGGTCAAAAGCAAAGATCTTTAGTGCAACTAATGTGACGGCTGGGGCTGCTTTTTTGTATTCTTGGCTTTAAGTAAGACATGGCCTCACATGGATCACTCTCAACTCTGAGGATTTGTGATCTGTAAATGTTTTTCATGCTTGTAAGTGCAGAAAAGGTATTTTCAGATGGTTATGTTTATGCAAATGAAAGCAGTACATCAGCTGAAACTTCTGACAGTGTGTACTCTGTAGCCATTGACAACCAGAACTCTTCCATGCATACTAGTTTTCACACAGTAATTCCTTTAAAGTCATAGGGAAATAATATTTAAAGATCACATCATTCTGGCTTAAACATGCATATAAATGTAATCTTTATCAGACCATATTTTCCCAAAATGTAGAAAATTTCTATTTAAAAAAAAATATATAAAAAAAATCTAGTCTTAAAATCTGTGGGGGTTTTTTCCGTTAACTTATGCAGGCCAGTTTTTATACGTCAGCCTGAACTCCTAAATTCGGCCAATCATTTATCAACGCTCATCTGTCAATAAAATTTTTTCGGTCATAGCATCTTGATTAATATGTAGCAGCTAATATACGCAATGGTTGAAATAAGAATCATTTCCTTTCCCACTGAGTTCCGTCCCAATGTTCACCGGGATGGACGTCTGTGTCTTCAGCAGGCGTAGAGCTAACAGAACTGGCAGCGTTGCGAGGCAAGGGCTCAAACATGTACGGCTGTAAGCCTTCTACACC
>NW_015151182.1:331838-348219 GCF_000732505.1 Cyprinodon variegatus
CCTTGACAGTGTCGTTGTTAAGTGCTACTTAGTCCCAATGTAATTTCCCATTGGGAACCTACCAGCACTAAGTTGTTAACAAACCGGCTGCAACCGAACTTGCTTGCAAACCTTCCGCCACAACAATCCTCTCCCCTTAATAAACGACCAACCACATTCACTTTATTCACTCATGTAAAGTCGGGCACCACTCGAGAATTCGGAAAACGCAACGGTTGAAACGGTCGTTTCCCTACGACTTTAATAAATTGAATCTTTATGTCACCCTCCATAAAGTTCTCAAGTTCCGGGAACTTTTCAACACACCCATCCACTCACACAGCCCATCCCTCCAGCTTTCTGTGAAATGCTGTGACCTTAATGGACAGATCCGTTATTCTTGTTTTGGTGAAGCCTATTTGCGGCCAACTGTATCTCGTTTTGAGTCATAAAATGCCTGCTTGAGACCAACCGCTTGCCGTCCTTCCAATGTCCGGTCAGAAGCTACATTCATTTTGCATATTTATATTTTTCCAAAATGATTTGGTGACCCCCAGAAATCATTCCGCCACTCAATTGGTCCCAGGACCCCAAGGTTGAGAACGGCTGGTTTATACGTTCAGCTGAGATTAAGATTATTGTTGTTTTGATCTTCAGCTGACATGATTTAGAAGTTCCAATATCAATGTGTTAATGTTTCATTTTAAAGTTGAGCTTTTAGAGGCTGTTCTGCAAGTTTAAATGTTTTGTTTTTTGCTACGAGTGCTGTGATGTTTATTCTGCTAATGTGGTTAAGATGTTCAGCAAGCATTAAAATATCCTGTCCTGTTAGATGTTAAGCTGTTAGACGTTCTGCCGTTTAGATGTTGTAAAGGTGTTTGGCTGACGAACGTCGTTAGCTAAGATTGTTGAAATGTTTCACTAATGTTTTTATTCAGCCAGAGTGGTTTAGATTTTCCGCTAACCTCGTTTAGACTGGTTAAGGTGGAAATGTTCTCCTACTGTCCTTAAGAAGCTTCGTCGGCCACATGAACAATAGTGACTTTTATCTGTTTCTCATGTTTTTCTGACATGGATCAGTTAATTTATGTCCCATTCTTTGTGTAAAAACTAATGTATCACATAGAGCTAGCCTGATCAGCCAGACTAAATGTGAGATTAAATGTGTAATCTAGTCAGGCCCCGATGAATGAGACTTTGTAAGATTGTTGATGAGAACAACCCGTTGTTTTCAAACCATGTCTGTGCCTATTGGCCAACGCTCTGACCAATGAGCGCAACTGACTGTGATGTAGTAAGCGCCACATAAAGCTGATGGGGGAGTGTAAACAAACAGCCTGTCTGTAAAACGACGAATACGTCCTTCTTAAATATGAATGAGCGTAGAGACTCTTCCTGCTCACGTTTCAACGAAAACCCCAAGTGTAATCCTTCCCAAGCTGATTCCAAAGCTGAGTCAAAAATCGCCATCAGAGCCAGCGGTCCTTCACACACGGCTATGCTGGGAGAGGGCCGCTGCAGACGGGCTGCGGTTAGCCCTGGCTGCGTTAGCCTCGGAGCTCCGCTGGATGCCACGGTCCTCTCAACTTCAGAAATAGTTTTTTTTAATTACACATTAAATCGGTAAATGGAACATATAGTGACGCTTTAAAGTATAATATGCGCACCCCAAATGGTGTTAAAAGGTAATTTTATTGAATAATAGCAACAGAAAAGAGAACTTTTAACTTTGAATGGAGCGCTCCATTGAAAGCTGCTGCCGCATGCTACTGTTCAATAGTTGTTGCCATCTTCCTTGTTGTACTTTCTCCAGTGTTGCGCAGCTTTGTCGTCACGCCCTCAAACCCCGCCTGCTTTGCATCCAAAAAATTCCAAACACATCTCTGCGTTATGATTGGCTCGCCAGTTCTAGGGCCTGGGGCATTGATAGACAGGGTTCCCGCGGGTCCTTAAAAAAATCTTAAAAGGCATTGAATTCTTCAAAATTAAACTAAGGCCTTAATTGGTATTAAAATGTCTTAAATCAGTCTTTTGTAGGTCTTAATTTTTTAAAACATCATAAATAGGATTTTTTTTTTATTACGATTTATTTTTGTAATTTAAATAAAACGTTAAAATTGACATTTATTTTTTTTTTTTTATTAAAGAAAAAATAATGGCTCGCCATTATTGGTTCCATCCCGATAGCGGAACCATTAAAAGCTTTGTTGCGGCCGGGACATGTAGGAGATGCACCATTAACTTTTTGTCTGGAATCTATGAGCAAGTGTAAATGTAACCAAAATTGTCTCCAGCCAAGAGTTTTCTCCATGGCTAAAACCAGGGAACATACATGAGGCTTAGTGGATTTTGTGCAAGAAGCGATTCAAGCTCGGAACAATGGGAATTAAGGCAGCGGAGTCGCACATGCGAAGCACGAAACACTAAGCGTCAAAATAGAGTTACCGAGAAACAGCCGGTATTTCTCGGTTTTGTTCCAGCCTTGTCTCTGCAACGCCTCCACTTATCACCAAATCAAACATACTAAGAAAACGATACAAAGAAAAATAGCTGCAAAAAGACTTAGCACTGGTTATGTTGTGGCTTTAAAACTGATTTGTTTTGCTGCTAAAACAAAGTTAGTGAATTCAGTTAAATAATTGTTAAATATATCTGCCATTTGTGTGTTTTTAGCTTTCTTCCTGTATGGGAAGCTTTTCAAAATTTGAAACATTAGTGCAGTGGTTTATGTTAAATTAAACCTTTGGGTTAAGTTGTCACAAACAGGTTTTTCTTGTGTTTCTTGTGAATTTAGCCTTAAATTTTTATTTCAAGCAGCATTAAAAAGTCTTAAAAAGTCTTGAATTTAACTTGCCTTATGCTGTAGGAACCCTGGATAGAGGCTAGAACACAGGCATGCAAAAATGATTTTGGCCGCTGGCGGGTGGGGCTAGTTTACTAGGCTAACATGGAGCCCCATTCTGGTCGGATTCTGGTATTTTGGATCATGAAGCTCCTGAACGCCGTTCGTCTGCAGCTCATGTTCTCTTGTCCTAAGAAAGAAATCATATTTTGAAGACCTGCACTCAAGTTTTTCTTGATTTCTTTCAGAATTTGTTAGAACATATGATTAATTTTTCTAATAAAACTTATTTTAGATCCAGAATAAGAGCAGATTTTTCATCATCAATGAAGACATAATGTAACTCATCTTACATGGAAACGTTATTAACCTTGTTTTTGTCTCCATATTAATCACTTTCTTGGATCGTTACGCCTTAATAAGCATCTATTGTTTGTGTCTGACTGTGACTTTAGGAATTATTATGTTTGAGTGGTTTCAGTGATCCGTTGTAGCTGCTTTCATTTCAACACCAATTAGTTTAAGTATTTGGTTCATAATGTTGACAGAGATTTGAATTTCGTTTTCTCTGGCTTTCTTAAAACCAGGGGAGCAAAGAGACACACGGGATCAACCTCGGCCCACGGACGCACTCCCATGTTCGGCTCCCAGACTCCGATGTACGGTGCCGGTTCCAGGACGCCCATCTACGGATCCCAGACCCCGATGCACGACGGTAAGATGAAAACTGTCTGCTTCCACTATTTAGTCCCTACATGATCCTGGGTCTCCATTTCACACACCCCCTCCCATCCCCGGAGTTCAGATTGGTTCTGTGTACTACAGAAAACATCTGGTTGTGATTCCCACAGAGATTTTTACAGGCAGGATTTATTAGTTGAACCAGCGGTGGGTTCAGTTACTGTTATTTATCAGAACTGAATTATATTAAAACTTTTTCCTAAGTAATAAGAAAAGAGTTTCTGCCAATTAGGGTTAAATGCGCTCAAACGTTGTGACCTCTGAGGTGAGAAGTTTTGTTCCCAATCAGTGAGCAGATCGTTTCTGATCTGCATCCAAGCAGGATTTAGAAGCCGTTCCAAATGTTTTCTGCTTTCTGACAGGAAACCGAACGCCTCACTACGGCTCTCAGACACCGCTGCATGATGGGAGCCGTACCCCCGGCCAGAGCGGAGCCTGGGACCCCAGTAACCCCAACACACCTTCCAGGTAACCTCCAGAACCGTCATCAACAGAAGCTCTGAGCCCCTCCCTCTGTTCATGCATTGTGGGTTTATTTTATTTTATTTTTTTGCTCGATCTGCAGGAATGAGGAAGAATATGACTTCGGGTTTGATGACGAACCTTCGCCGTCTCCTCAGGGCTATGGTGGGACGCCCAACCCCCAGACCCCGGGCTACCCTGAGGTCCCCTCCCCACAGGTCAACCCCCAGTACAACCCTCAGACTCCTGGGACGCCTGCTATGTGAGTATGAGCGCCACGCTGTGGACCGTTTTGATTCGCTGCTGAGAACTGCTGCCATGTTCCGTTTCCTGCCTCCATCAGGTACAACCCGGAGCAGTATTCTCCCTACGCAGCTCCGTCTCCACAGGGCTCCTACCAGCCCAGTCCCAGTCCACAGAGCTACCACCAGGTGGCACCGTCTCCCGTCGGCTTCCAGAACACACACTCCCCAGCCAGCTACCACCCCACCCCATCCCCCATGGCCTACCAGGTGGGACGACCGCTCGGATCCTGCAGCAGGCCGACGTTTGCGGCCAACAGAACTCTAACCGCTCCCCGTGTGTCATGACAGGCCAGTCCCAGTCCGAGCCCGGTGGGTTACAGCCCCATGACGCCCGGAGCGCCCTCTCCTGGAGGCTACAACCCCCACACCCCCGGCTCCAACATCGAGCAAGGCGGCGGCGACTGGGTGACCACGGACATCCTGGTCCGAGTGAAGGACTCCTTCATGGACCTGATGGGACAGACCGGAGTGATCCGGAGCGTCACGGTGAGAGAACCCGAGCCGGACCGGCACCAGGAATAAAACACAAACATTTCATCACAGATTTATTAGAAATAGTGTTGCGCCGATCCGTTCCGCGCTACCAGGCTGTGCAGAATCGGCCGATACCATCTGTTTGAAATTGATGTGTGTTTGTAAATAAAGAACTGCATCCTACTGGGATGAAAAATAATTACCATCATGGCTTTGTCAAGCTGCTGCCTACCTTAGTGAAGCAGGAAAAAGACTAATACAAAGTAAATCCAGCAGAACTTTTTATTTCCTACCTGGAATGGGTGACAATAGTTGAATAAACTTATGGCTCTCAAAATGGTGTCGGTGCAACACTAATTAAAAATTATTAGTTTTTTTATTCAGTACAGTTTATTTCTATAGCTCCAATTCACAACACATTTCACCTCAAGACACTTTACAGTTCACCAGATCATCATCAAACTGATTGAAAGTTTTCTATCTAAGGAAAAGTTGATTGCATCGACTCATTGACTCAAATGCAATCCCTCACACACAGCATGCTTGTAGCGACAGTGGAGAGGAAAACTGGAAGAAACCTCCAGCAGAACCAGGCTCAGTGTGAGCGGCCATCTGTCGAGGCTGACTGGGGTTCAAGGAGACAGGCAGCAAGGAAACACACAGCCAGGCAGACGAGCTCCGAGCCAACTCCCATGTCAGAGGATGAGGAGAGCACATCCAGCCAATCACAGTCAGAGAAACAGGACCACACTGTTTATAGATGTTAGAGATTGGCCTGTTTATCAAAGGTGTTGATGGCAGCAGCACAGCTGATATTTCTCTCCAGGATGGAGTCACAGCCAACCATAAACAGACGAGGCAAAGCTACTATGAGAAAAAGCAGAGAGAGCAGAACGTTAGAGATTGAACTAACAGATCCTGCAGAGTGGGAGAATAGAGACAGAATGAAGATAGAATTTTTGTGTTTAAATTAAAACTGATTTGAACTCCTAAAAGTCAAAGTTGGGATTTTTTTTTTTAATCAGTGAAGTTGAGGAGTTCAGTCTGACCCATTTTTATAAAACATTCAGTTTCTAACAACAACATCTGGTTGGATGTTATCATTGAACAGCGTGAGGAGGAAAGAGGGGGGCAGACTGGCTCATCTGAGACGCTCTGGTGGTTCTGAATCCTCCGCTTTGTCTAGAACTGTAATCCTCAGATTAACGTCCAGGAAATCTGAAACCTTCCCTCTGTAAACCGGTCTGAGTTTCCAGAACCAGCCCAGGATCCTCTAAGGATGTTGATTGTTGTTGGGTTCTGGCCCGGATCTCTCCACTAAGTGCAAACATTATCTTAAGACGATAAGAACAATTATTGATTTTTATTTTTATTTGATGAAACTCTGAGTTCTGTTTCTGGACCGTTCTGGTTCTGAGCCTTTGCACCTGTGTGTCTGCAGGGTGGGATGTGCTCCGTGTTCATGCAGGAGTCTGAGAAGGTGGTGAGCGTCAGCAGCGACCATCTGGAGCCCGTCACCCCGACAAAGAACAACAAGGTGAGTTCCGCCGCTTCATCTGAAAGGTTCTGGTTCTGAGGCGTAGAATCAAACCCACAGGATTTCACTGTGAATTGCTGACTACATGGGGAACATTTTCCCTCCTCAGATATTCCGTTTATTTCTGAGGCTCTCATCGGCTCCCCTGCTGTTGCCATGGTTACATAGAGACTGACTCTGAGCCTTGTGTTTCCAGGTGAAGGTGATTCTGGGCGAAGACCGGGAGGCCACAGGGATCCTGTTGAGCATCGACGGCGACGACGGCATCGTCCGCATGGAGCTGGACGACCAGCTGAAGATCCTCAACCTGAGGTTCCTGGGCCGGCTGGAGCACTGAGGGCCGAGCAGGGGCCAGCCGCTCCGTTTTAGTTTTTACGTCTTTCTTCAGTGGTCCGACTTCCGCTTTTAGTGCTTTTCATGTTCTGTCAGATATATTTGGTTTCTGGGCTCCAGGCTAAATGGATCAATAAACTGTGAACCAGTACTGCTTCCTGTTTTCCTTACCTGCTCAGCTTCAGGCGATGGTGGAGAACAGCAGAGGACCACGGCCGCATCCATCAAGAACATTCAGAAAACTGATGCCTCTGATGTGTTGGAACTTCCTAATTCAAGGTTTTTGATAGAATTTCAAGTCAATGATTTAGGAAACATTCTAAGCCTTCAGAGAGCTCCAAAAATGATCCATCCATCCCAAAACGAAAACATCTCAGGATTTCTTTTTCTTGTTTGTTTCTTTGCAGAGATTGTTAAATTTCTCTGACCCTCCTTAGCCACTCTGGATCAGAGATCACATATTGCTTAGTCACACAGGAGTTGAGGCCTGGTTATACTCCAGCAGCAGTGCGTAGCAGTGAGCTTGTCGCAGATATTTTTCGATTTTTGTTCAATTTTGAAGCGTGGTCTGCGCTGTCTTATTCCACAACGCAAGAGGCACATTTGCGTTCACTGCACGCACATGCAGACGACCGGGTTTCTGAGTATAAATCAGCCTTTAGAGTAGAAAAAACTTTAATCAGAAATATTCCCATTTTGATTATGAGTCTCTTGGTTTAATTTTAACAATAACTAATGATCTTGTTATAAAATATTTCCTGTTGGATTTAAATAAATATTCACTAAAAGGTTGTGTAGTAGAAGCCCAGTGGCTCAAGGTGGGATTACAGGAAGTGATGTTTTCTGTTTCCGTCTGCTTAACCCCAGTTGGTCTCGGCACGTTGCCACTCACACTGAGCCTGGTTTTGCTGGATGTTTCTTCCTGTTGAAAGATGTTTTTTCCTCTTCACTGTCACCGCATGCATGGTCAGTGTGATGGATTGCTGAAGAATCGAGACCGAAATGCAAACGAATATCTACCGTCTCTACATTCTAATCCTGGAGGACAGAATCCTGCAAAGTCAATGACTGGATGCACTCAGCTGGTTTCTAAAGAGTTTTTATATAACGTTATGAATTGTTGCTATGTAAATAATCTGGTTGAATTGTATCCAGATGATGTAATCATACTCCTACCACTAATGTGTCAAACAGGAATGCATCCACTGATTAAACAAGAGGAAAAACTGTTCGAAGTGAATAAAAAAACAGATTTTCGACTGATTATATCAGTTTGGAGGAACTATTTCTGACCCATCCTGGTCTGGCGGAGAAATGATCATTTTCCTGTAGAGCACAGGAGGTTCTAGAACATATTTTAATGGTAATGTATTGTCCAACAAAGAGGAAATTTGTCTCTGCTTTTTAACCCATCCCCTTGGGGAGCAGTGGGCTGCCATCGTACAGCGCCCAGGGAGCAATCAGGGGTTTAGGGTCTTGCTCAGGGACCGGGGATGCAGTATTTATTTTAATGGGGGCACAGAACCAAAGCATGAAGCTAAAAACAGGAATAGTTAATGGGTTTATTTACAGAGGCGCTAAGTAACAAAGTAAAAATACTACCTTAAGTAGGAATTTTGGCTATCCATACTTCACTGGAGTTTTTACTTCTAATTTTTACCTTATTTCCATACATTTCTTTGCGGTTAGCTCTACCTTCTCCTCATATTTTAAAAATAGACTATAAAAATAGTTTAGTTTACTTTCATTTAAGCTCATTTTCATTATGGCCTATTGGTATGTATACAGAAATAAATAAAAACCATCAAAATAATTAGTTTCAACCAAACAATCTGTGGTTGGACTGTTGCTGCCCCAACTTGTTGTTCACCACATACCAAAATAAATGATTTTTCAAGAGGATGTAAATTTAAATTTTACACTAATACCATCAGTTTATAAAACTAAGTAAATTAAGAACAAAGCTATTTTACAAAATTTTCCTTTCATAGGGCAGTGCAGTAAACAGCTGCATTACTTTTATACCTCAAGTTGTTTTAAAAATGGTGTTTTTTTTTACTTTACTTGATTAAAAATCAAAAATTAAGTTTATTCTTTAACAAAAGTGTTTTTAAACAGCAGGATTTCTACTAGAGTAATAAACATGAATACTTTTCACACCTCTGTTTAGACGTTAAGGGAGACTCAGACCCAGAGGATCCAGATCCAGCAGATTAAAAGTCAGGCTGAACAGATTTAATGGTCCTGATTTTCTTCATTTTGGGAGATCGATGATCGACTGATGCTTCTGAAAATCAATATCTACGTCTGCAAAGGTTGTATTCACTTTTTTTGAAATGCGATTAAAATGTTTAAAGTGTTTTTTATAAAACTATTAGATCTTTTCTCAAACAGAAACTGTCCTAAAACTATGATACTATTTCAAACGACTGAAACTTAAGAAAAAAAAGTGTGAAGGTAAAAAAAAAAAAAAAAACGTAAAATAGATTTAAGGGACCAATCAAATGATGGTTTCTGCTTCTGCGAATATAACCATAGATTTATTTCATTTTATATCTTAAGGGCCAGGATCGGGTTCTACAGGGACACTGTCCTCTGCTGGTCTCCATCTAGAACCGCCCCTGCTGTTCATTTATGGAATTATTTCACTTCATCTCTTTACTGCCAGGAAACAACCTGTCGACGGCATGAAGTAGGCAGAAAACTCTGGAGTGTTAGAGACCTCTGAAAGGAGGAAAAGAAGAAGAAAACCAATTGGAGTCAAGAGCATTTTATCTAATCATCTTATTTTAAGAGTAAAAATAATAATTCCATTGGCATTTTATTTGCCTACTGAAATTAAGTGTAAATACACTTAATTTAAGACATTTTTACTTATTTCTAGATCGTTTTTCCAGTGTGGATGCTGCAGGTCTGGAACTCTTGTTTTATTTCCTGTTTCTATTCAGAGAGAAACTCTTTCATCAAATAAACTCTCAGGGGATCACAGCTAAAACGTTTGTGTTTAAGGTTCTGTCAGATCAAACACTGGACCAGCTGACATCTTATGCTTTAATCATCTGGGTTCAGTACAGTTAGAGAAAAAACAAAACAAAATCCACCATAATCCAGTTTCCACGTTGCTAAAACTTTACATTTAATCTGAGCGGTTCAGAGTCCAAACTCAAAGCGAAAGCAGCTGAAACAGAACAGAGCAGGAGAATCTGAGGATCATCTGATGGAGCCGGGTCAGCCGCACGGTTGCCACGGCGCCGTGTGGTTTATAGGGTAGTAGTAGAAAGGAACGTCTGGGGGGCAGGGGTGCCCACCAGAGGTTCTCTGTCCAAGGCCTGGCCCATCCGCAGGGTCCACATCGCCGTCTCCATGGTGATCACAGCCCACAGTCAGGTTACGGGTCAGCTGGACTTTCACCTGGAACAGAACCTGTCTGTCCTGTTGGAGGAGAAGAAGGTGGAGATTCAATTTAAAGATTCTGTTTGGATCTTTTCTGGTACCAGCTGCTTCTGGTTCTGATTAACACCTGTTGTTGGAACATTTATATATATATATATATATATACACACTCACAGGCTACTTTATTAGGTACCCCATGCTAGTAACGGGTTGGACCCCCTTTTGCCTTCAGAACTGCCTCAATTCTTGGTGGCATAGATTCAACAAGGTGCTGGAAGCATTCCTCAGGGAGTTTGGTCCATATTGACATGATGGCATCACACAGTTGCCGCAGATTTGTCGGCTGCACATCCATGATGCGAATCTCCCGTTCCACCACATCCCAAAGATGCTCTATTGGATTGAGATCTGGTGACTGTGGAGGCCATTTGAGTACAGTGAACTCATTGTCATGTTCAAGAAACCAGTCTGAGATGATTCCAGCTTTATGACATGG
Organism: Cyprinodon variegatus; assembly: GCF_000732505.1. Lineage (NCBI taxonomy): Eukaryota > Metazoa > Chordata > Actinopteri > Cyprinodontiformes > Cyprinodontidae > Cyprinodon > Cyprinodon variegatus. The sequence goes on from NW_015151182.1 coordinate 342,401, forward strand.
CGCATTATCCTGCTGAAAGTAGCCATCAGAAGTTGGGTACATTGTGGTCATAAAGGGATGGACATGGTCAGCAACAATACTCAGGTAGGCTGTGGCGTTGCAACGATGCTCAATTGGTACCAAGGGGCCCAAAGAGTGCCAAGAAAATATTCCCCACACCATGACACCACCACCACCAGCCTGAACCATTGATACAAGGCAGGATGGATCCATGCTTTCATGTTGTAGACGCCAAATTCTGACCCTACCATCCGAATGTCGCAGCAGAAATCGAGACTCATCAGACCAGGCAACGTTTTTCCAATCTTCTATTGTCCAATTTCGATGAGCTTGTGCAAATTGTAGCCTCAGTTTCCTGTTCTTAGCTGAAAGGAGTGGCACCCGGTGTGGTCTTCTGCTGCTGTAGCCCATCTGCCTCAAAGTTGGACGTACTGTGCGTTCAGAGATGCTCTTCTGCACACCTTGGTTGTAACGGGTGGTTATTTGAGTCACCGTTGCCCTTCTATCAGCTCGAACCAGTCTGGCCATTCTCCTCTGACCTCTGGCATCAACAAGGCATTTCCGCCCACAGAACTGCCACTCACTTGATGTTTTTTCTTTTTTGGACCATTCTCTGTAAACCCTAGAGATGGTTGTGCGTGAAAATCCCAGTAGATCAGCAGTTTCTGAAATACTCAGACCAGCCCTTCTGGCACCAACAATCATGTCACGTTCAAAGTCACTCAAATCACCTTTCTTCCCCATACTGATGCTCGGTTTGAACTGCAGGAGATTGTCTTGACCATGTCTACATGCCTAAATGCACTGAGTTGCCGCCATGTGATTGGCTGCTTAGAAATTAAGTGTTAACGAGCAGTTGGACTGGTGTACCTAATAAAGTGGCCGGTGAGTGTATATATATAGTATAATCATTTCAGATCAAATTAGAACCAACCTTAAATATCTAAACCAAAAATTCAGCAGCAACTATTTTTTCCCATGTTGGCTTCTGGGCTGGAAAAAGGAAGAGTTTATTATCAGGCCTTTGGATTGAGAAAAGGTTCCAAACATGGTCTGACACAGTAGTAGTAAAATGTGCACAGGTTTTAATCACAAACTAAATTCTCTATTTCCACAGCAGCCACTCGGAGAGATTAGCTTCATCTCTTCATGATTTTGTGGTATGTTGCTTTATCCCTGTGCCATGAATGTCTGAGGTTCTGACTAAGACAGAAAAAAAGGTGATGGTTGCTCTGACTTATGAAAATGTAAACAAAATAGAGCCCAATAGAGGAAATGAAAATGTAAGAGAATTAGATTTTCCTTTGGGACATAAAAGGCGATTAGGAGTTTTCACCTGAGAACCCAAAAAGACCCCCCCACAGGCTTTAGGTAGAGGGGGCTTCAAAGTTTAACTTTGACGGCAGCAAAATACGCCATAAGGTGTTCTGATTCTCAGGTCAGAGGTGACGAGGTCTTCAGAGAGATCTCCCTATTGTCCCAGGTTGGCTTACAGCAGAATAGTAACTTGTTCTCTGTTTATTGACTAGAGTTAAATTACCTGCAGATAAATAGACTGAAAAGCGGCCATTTGAAGTGAGAGAAAAGGGCCTGAAAGGTTTGCATGCAATAATCATATATTTTGATCATTTATATTACGGCCATTTGTTTGCTTTCTGTTTGTCTTTTTTGTTGTGTGACTTTTTGTGGATTGTGGGATTGTCTGTTGTCCATTTGTGAAATAAATGATAGTGTAGTTATTTTTGCCTTGGGAAAATAGAGGTGAACAAATAATTAAGGTTAAACTGTAAAATAAGGACAGTTTCTAGTTTCCGTACCTCATTCTTCCCCCTGACCAAAGCAGGAGTTAAAGATATTAAAAGTTAATGCACAGCTGTTTAAATTAGCAATAAAAAGGATTGATATGAGGTTCTGATATCACAACAAATAAAGTTTAATAAAACAGATTAAACAAATTAACACATCCTCTGCTGAGGAGAAGTTTGTTTGGAATTCTGCAGGTGCAGAAGTTATAAAGGGTACCGAAAACTAAGGAAGTAAATTTACTGGGTAAGTTTGAAATTGCGGAATAATTCAATGATTTGTGATAAAGTTCAAATTTTAATCTAAAATTCTTCAAGCTGCATTAACTTATTTTATCTACTATTGTTTTTGAAAGGGTAAGATAACATGATCTGTCCTTCTCCCAGCTCCTTAATTCAGCATGTTGGTAACTTTGACTCCCAGTTTTCCTCCACATGAGATCATGACGGGTCGACCCTTTCCTGGACCACAGAACGGACCAGACCACTGACCTCTGACCTCTGGCCAGACTGGGACTGACAGGTGACACATTAAAATGACCTACAAGACCTTTTTTTCCCTTAGAGACGGCTTTACAGAGGGACCAAGGTGCCTGGAGACCCTGATGGAGGACCATCTCAGCCATCCTTCAGGACGAGGAGGTGTGGCTCAAAGTCATCAAAAGAAAGTGATCAAAGCTCATCTGAGCTCATCAGGAAGGAACCAGGAAAAGCTTCAACAAAGCAAATCAGAATAAAGGGGCAGAATAATCCCCTCTGATTGGTTAATTAACATATCAGTAGTCCACCTGATGGGTTGAAGACCAGCTGCTCTGCAGACCAAGTTCAAAATGTCGCCTGTATAAGGGACCAAAATCAACAGAAAGATGAAAACGCCCACCTGAAGATGTCTGACATCAGCTTTGGCTTTTTGATTATTTAATAATACGACATGAATGAGAAGGGAAATGTGCTGCAATGTGTTGTTTTTAATGACATTTTAGTATCTGAGTGTTTGATATTAGTTTCTTAATAGAAAATAAAGTCCAAGTGCTAGATGACCACCTGATGGCTGATGGTCAGTATTGACAGATTTCTGGATTAGAGAATGAACTCTGATGATCGGGTCTCAGCTACCATTTAATGTGTGCTTTGACTGACCCTGATTCTGAAGAGCTGAACTGAATCTGTGGGAAACATCTTTGTGTTATGATTTTAGCATTTTGCATAGAGATTTGTCCTTTTTTTTTTCTTACTATGAGGTTTGTTGCGTATAGAAGCTCAGGTTAATAATTTGACTTTTACTTTGTAGACATAAAGGAGTCTATTGTTTGGACTGATTTGAACTTTTTTTCTTTCCAGGGAAAAAAAAAAGGGTAACTGCACTGGAAAAACTATCTAGAAATAAGAACAAATTTCCTAAATTAAGCATATTTACCTATAATTTGAGTAGGTAAATGAGACGATTTGCCAATGGAATGAATATTTTTACTCTTAAAATAAGATATTTAGATAAAATGCTCTTGTAATAAGACAATGCATCTGCATATTCTTATTTTAAATGTCAGAACATCTCAATCCAAGAACAAATGCACCTATTTAAAGAGAAAATAACTCATTTAGATTTTGATTCTTTATGGTGTGATAATGATAACAATTAAAAATATAAATTTTCAACAAATTCATCTTTTACAATAAAAAGTATCATCATGGTGAAAAACACTTAAATGTTTTTACCAACTAGGATGTGATTCCAGGGCTCTATTTATTGGCAACATATTTTAGCTATCATAATCTTTTCCATGATTTTTTCATCTATTATAATCATTTAACATTGTCCTATGGCTTGTTTGCAGGTGTGCAATTTTCAAATATACATTTTTTAATATTTTTTTATTTTGGTTTCTTAGTTTTTAGATTTCTTTGCATATATCTTAGTTTTTAATTTTTTTATATTCATTAATTTTCCTTTTTTTAAAATATCGATTATACAAGGATAATATCCTTGTATAATTGAAAGGGTAGACTGTTGTTGGAAAATTTAGATTTCTCTTCTATTCTATATTAATTTATCCTATTTACTCACTATGAAAGTTTTCACTCAGTCTGTTTGACCTGCAAGGCCACAAAAGGCCCCAGTGTGAGGCTGTTTGTAGACAGAAGGAGCTTCTTCCGATAACATCAGATTCTTTCTCAGGGTTTATTCATAACATGTTACTGTTTAACCAAAGTGTCTGTAATTTGTTTTGACTCTGACTATTTTTCCATTGTTGTAAGTTAGGAGGAACGAACGCTCCCCAGGCAGCATGGGGCGGAATGCTGTGCCATAAGGGCTGTATGATGAACTGTTCTCTCTTTGCAAAGATATGATGAATAAAGTGCCGACTGAGTGAAATCCACCATCTCCGTTTATTTAACTAGGGTGAATAGTTGAATACTTGTTTCCCACTACACACCTCTGGGTAAGAACATCTGGAGATGCTACTGGTGATGTTTAAACCGGCCCTGATTCAGTTACAGGAAAGATTGAAGTCAAAGTTCTCTGATATGATGAAACATGCTCTGGTTCTGGATCTGTTCATGCATTAACGCAAAGCCTGGATGTTCCTTAGCAGGAAGGTTCTGGGTTCTGATTCCAGACTCTGTTCCTTAGAAAGCAAAAGTTGAAACCATCAGAACCAAAACCTGCCAAACAGATCAGCCCCAACGTTTCATAACAGTGGAGCACGGAGGGGGAGGAATAATGATTTGGGCTTATTTTAGACTATAGTATCTAAAAAAAATCAAATGTGTCCAAACCGGGTTATCAACAGAACAACGATCCCAAACAGAAGAGCTGAGCTACAACGGGATGGCTGAGAATGTAAAGAACTAAGCCGCTGCACTGGCCTAGTCAAAGTCCAGACCGGAACAACAGGAGATTCTACTGACTGCTACAGCCAGTAGCAGCCAGTACGGGCCTCCTGACACCAAACAGAACCTAAAGCCTTGCTTCATCCTGAGCCTCATAGGTTCAAAAGTTCAGCTGAACATTTAGACTCAGCTTCCTGGAGCAGAACAGTAGCTTCCTGTTTTGGAAGAAACCTCAGGAACAAAGACGGATAACAGAAGGGACACATCTGTCAGATCCATCCATCAAAATGCACCTTTCCCTCTTTGTTTGCATCTTCTTTAATTACTATGCCAATATGTGACCAGTGAAAAACTCCGATGTGAGATCAATAAAGCTCATCTAATCTCATCTAATCTAATGTATTTAATGTTTCATTCCAACTAAGTTCTCCAGGAAATTAAAATGTATTCATCCATCACCTTCCATCTCTAAATGGGCTTCAAATCCATGGAAACATAAACAGATCAAACAAATCTGTTATAAATCAATGTTCTGAAACACGTCTGCTGCCATCCCAAACAAAAACACAGCAGAAGGAAAATATGATCTTCAAAGCTGCAGAGCAGAAGCAGAGGTTGATCCGATCTGAACTCATTAGTTGCGGTTGTGTGTGCGGCGCCAGGACCAGTCTGGAAAGCTACAGGATCTGGGTCCCTTCAGGAGACAGAGATGTGTCCCAGAGTCTTTCCAAGTCTCAGAGGGAGACGTGTTTGAAAAAACAAAGTCAGATCCTGACTTCGGGCCAGGAACGACAGCAGTTGATTTATTTTTATTTTGACAGAGTATGGTGGTATTTCATTGAAAAAAAGAAGATGATGACAAACTGCAGGTTCTCATTTTAATCTCTGAATGTTTAAACTCAGATTCTGACTTATTAAATAATCCCTGTTTGAAATACATCTTCATTTTTGGGTCAACAGCTCCATGATCTGAATCATATTCTGCTTTTTATGTCTGACTTTCATTTAAACATTTTGGCAGTGTTGGGAAAGTTCTCTTTCTACGTGAACTAGTTCAAAGTTCAGTTCACACATTTTAAAATGAACTAGTTCAGTTCATAGTTCACAATTCCAAAAAACGAACTAGTTCATAGTTCTTTTTTTTCTTTTTTTTTTTTTTTCATATATTGCTCAATTACACCATAT